>NC_138310.1:87684983-87819983 GCF_965601325.2 Salmo salar
GTAAGACAATTATCTCACCCTTCACAAGGCTGCTGACCTAGGCGACATCCCTAGCTGTGTCTTCAGAGCATGCGCAGACCAGCTGGCTGGAGTGTTTACGGACATATTCAAACTCTCCCTATCACAGACTGCTGTTCACACTTGCTTCACGATGTCCACCATTTTTCCTGTACCCAAGAAAGCAAAGGTAACTGAGCAATTGCCATCGCACTGCACACTGCCTTATCCCATCTGGACAAGAGGAATACCTATGTAAGAATGCTTTTCATTGACCTCAGCCTTCAACACCATAGTACTCTCCAAGCTCATCATTAAGCTTGAGGCCCTGGGTCTGAACACCACCCTGTGCAACTGGGTCCTGGACTTCCTGACAGGCTGTCCACCGGTGGTGAAGGTAGGAAACAACACCTCCACTCTGCTGATCCTCAACACAGGGGCCCCACAAGGGTGTGTGCTCAGCCCACTACTGTACTCCGTGTTCACCCACGACTGCGTGGCCATGCACGCCAACTCAATCATCAATTTGGCAGACGACACAACAGAAGTAGGCCTGATTACCAACAACGACGAAACAGCCTACAGCAAGGAGGTGAGGGCCCTGGCGGACTTGTGCCAGGAAAACAACCTCTCCTTCAATGTCAACAAAACAAAGGAGATGATCGTGGACTTCAGGAAACAGCAGAGGGAGCATGCCTCCATCCACATCGATGGGACCGCAGTGAAGAAGGTGAAAAGCTTCAAGATCCTCAGTGTACACATCACTGACAACCTGAAATGGATCACCCACACAGACAGTGTGGTGAAGAAGGCTCAACAGGACATCAACCACCCAAGCCAAGGTCTGTTCACACACGTTATCATCCAGAAGGCAAGATCACTGCATCAAAGCTGGGACCAAGAGACTGAAAACAGCTTCTATCTCTAGACCGTCAGACTGTTAAATAGCCATAAATAACCGGCCTCCACCCTGTAACCTGCCCTGAACTAAGTCGCTGTCACTAGCTGGCTATCACTTTATGTGTCAACCCTGCAAGGGGTTGCTGACATGGAATCACTTGGAACACTGGTCACTTTAATGATGTTTACATACTGTTTTACTTATTTCATACAGTACCAGTCAAAAGTTTGGACACACCTACTCATTCCAAGGTTTTTCTTTATTTTGACTATTTTTTACACTGTAGACTAATCGTGAAGACATCAAAACTATGAAATAACACATGGAATCATGTAGTAACCAAAAAAGTGTTAAACAAATCTAAATATATTTTATAATTGAGATTCTTCAAAGTAGCCACCCTTTGCCTTGATGACAGCTTTGCACACTCTTGGCATTCTCTCAACCAGCTTCATGAGGTAATGACCTGGAATGCATTTAAATTAGCAGGTGTGCCTTGTTTAAAGTTCATTTGTGGAATTTCTTTCCTTCTTAATGCGTTTGAGGCAATCAGTTGTATTGTGACAAGGTAAGGGTGGTATACAGAAGATAGCCCTTTTTGGTTAAAGACCAACTGCATATTATGAGATGAGAACTTGTTCTCAACTTGCCTACCTGGTTAAATAAAGGTGAAATAAAAAAATAAAAAAATAAATATTATGGCAAGAACAGCTCAAATAAGCAAAGAGAAACGAAAGTCTATCATTAAGACATGAAGGTAAGTCAATAAGGAACATTTCAAGAACTTTTGAATTTTCTTCAAGTGCAGGCCTGGCCTCCACAATCACCCAAACTCAACCCAATTGAGAAGGTTTAGGATGAGTTGGACCGCAGAGTGAATTAAAAATAGCCAAGAAGCAACATCTCAAGACATCAGTCAGGAAGTTAAAGCTTGGTCGCAAATGAGTCTTCCAAATGGACAATGACCCCAAGCATACTTCCAAAGTTGTGGCAAAATGGCTTAAGGCTAGGCGGGACGAATTCGTCCCACCTACGTAACAGCCACTGCTATCCTGTGGCGCGATTTTCAAAACCTTAAAAATCCTATTACTTCAATTTCTCAAACATATGACTATTTTACAGCCATTTAAAGACAAGACTCTCGTTAATCTAACCACACTGTCCGATTTCAAAAAGGCTTTACAACGAAAGCAAAACATTAGATTATGTCAGCAGAGTACCAAGCCAGAAATAATCAGACACCCATTTTTCAAGCCAGCATATAATGTCACCAAAACCCAGAAGACAGCTAAATGCAGCACTCACCTTTGATGATCTTCATCAGATGACAACCCTAGGACATTATGTTATACAATACATGCATGTTTTGTTCAATCAAGTTCATATTTATATCAAAAACCAGCTTTTTACATTAGCATGTGACGTTCAGAACTAGCATACCCCCCGCAAACTTCCGGGGAATTCGCTAACATTTTACTAAATTACTCACGATAAACGTTCACAAAAAGCATAACAATTATTTTAAGAATTATAGATACAGACCTCCTCTATGCACTCGATATGTCCGATTTTAAAATAGCTTTTTGGTGAAAGCACATTTTGCAATATTCTAAGTACATAGCCCAGGCATCACGGGCTCGCTATTTAGACACCCGGCAAGTTTAGCACTCACCATAATCATATTTACTATTATAAAAGTTTGATTACCTTTTGTTGTCTTCGTCAGAATACACACCCAGGACTGCTACTTCAATAACAAATGTTGGTTTGGTCCAAAATAATCCATCGTTATATCCGAATAGCGGCGTTTTGTTCGTGCGTTCCAGACACTATCCGAAATAGTAAAGAAGTGTCACGCGCATGGCGCAATTCGTGACAATAAAATTCTAAGTATTCCATTACCGTACTTCGAAGCATGTCAACCGCTGTTTAAAATCAATTTTTACGACGTTTTTCTCGTAGAAAAGCGATAATATTCCGACAGGGAATCTCCTTTTCGGCAAACAGAGGAAAAAATCCCAAAGGCGGGGGCGGTCGGGGTCATGCGCATAAGCCAGTGTCCCTTGATCGGCCACTTGAGAAAGGCGATAATGTGTTTCAGCCTGGGGCTGGAATGACGACATTCTGTTTTTTCCCGGGCTCTGAGAGCCTATGGAAGACGTGGGAAGTGTCACGTTAGAGCAGAGATCCTTAGTAAATGATAGAGATGGAAAACAAGTTCAAGAAATGGTCAGACAGGCCACTTCCTGTAAAGGAATCTCTCAGGTTTTGACCTGCCATTTGAGTTCTGTTATACTCACAGACACCATTCAAACAGTTTTAGAAAATTTAGGGTGTTTTCTATCCATATGTAATAAGTATATGCATATTCTAGTTACTGGGTAGGAGTGGTAACCAGATTAAATCGGGTATGTTTTTTATCCAGCCGTGTCAATACTGCCCCCTAGCCCTAACAGGTAAGGACAACAAAGTCAAGGTATTGGAGTGGCCATCACAAAGCCCTGACCTCAATCCTATAGAAAATTTGTGGGCAGAACTGAAAAAGCGTGTGCGAGCAAGGAGGACTACAAACCTGACTCAGTTACATGAGCTCTGTCAGGAGGAATGGGCCAAAATTCACCCAACTTATTGTGGGAAGCTTGTGGAAGGCTACCTGAAACATTTGACCCAAGTTAAACAATTTCAAGGCAATGCTGAATGGGCCAGGGAGAAACTGGAGAGAAACAGAATGAAGATCAGTCCAGCTGTGTTAGGTCAGAGGTCAACCCAAGACATTCTGACTGCTAGACCTATATATTTCAACCGTAGACGGAGGCAGTGAGATGGGAATCAGTTTTTTGAATCTGCTTCAGCATTCTTGCCTCAATACTGCTCATCAGCTTCCCTACTGCTCATACGCTTCCTTACTGCTCATCCACATATTCCCACACAACAGGAAAAGTGCCAAGCACACGCACACTGTATGGCCATTCAGGCCCACAAAAAAAAGTGAATGGTGTGAGTGTGTGAGTGTCCGTGAGGGGGATGGAGAGAATAGTTGATCTGTTTAATTTCTCTGACCACATGACTCAGTCTCTCTTTTGGAAGAGAAGCTTTTCCCTTTTTTGCCCTAATTTTCTCCAGATGATGAAATACTACAAATGCATTTCCTGAAAGAAAAAGATTCTAGTGGAAAACAATAGAGGAGAAGTACAACAACAACATGTTCACTTTTTACTGCAGTTTTTTAACCTTTTAGTGCAGTGGACTAAATCAGGGTCACACAGTGGTTTTTTAACCTTTTAGTGCAGTGGGCTAAATCAGGGTAACACAGTGGTTCTTGGTAGTATTAAAGAAATCTACTTTGAAACATAAGTCTACACCTCACACACATGATTATGGGCATAAAGAAAATAAGACTCCTCTACCATGTCAGATATAGAGATGAAATGTATTACATTTTGAGTTTACATCCCAATATCACACTTTATATACATCACAGAAGACTGGAGTATAACAATACCGTTTGAAATAGAAACACCGTATTTCCGTAGTTAAATATATATATATACTGTATATTAACTGTGAAAATAACATTTCCCCCATGAGGCCAAAGAGGGCACTTTTAGTCATTGACTGCAGGAAAGGGCAGGGCAGGGCAGGGTGGCTGTTAAAAGTCGCAGCTGGCTGGTAGTCTTTGAGGAATCTGTAACCACACACAGTGTTGGCCCGATTGGCCCTTCAGAGAGCAACGTGCTGGGTGAGGCCTGGCTGGGAGGCCCAGGAATAATGCTGGGTGAGGCCTGGCTGGGAGGCCAAGGAATAATGCTGGGTGAGGCCTGGCTGGGAGGCCAAGGAATAGGGTTGGGTGAGGCATGGCTGGAAGCCCAGGAATAAGGCTGGGCCTCCAGCCCTATTTACGAAAATATAGCCTACACCTCTCTTTAGACGTAGACATTCTTTTCATGTACATGGAGATTTTTTCTTCCGATATATCATACATTTTATATCCTGTTTTTCCTTGTCAGCTTGTTAATGGTAGCCTAGTGTGAATATGTACACACAGACTTATAAGTAGCTGTAATCAAGGTATTATTTTGCCGGTGTTTCTTGGTTGTATGCTATTGCAGTCTTTGTGTATTTGCTTAGTACAACCTTAGCGTAATCCAACTGTTCTGAAACCAAAACACCACACAAGACCACAGGGCAAATAAAGAGAGAGAGAGATGAGTTCTGACTGGTATGATTCTGTATACAGTTGAAGTCGGAAGTTTACATACACCATAGCCAAATAAATTTAAACTCAGTTTTTCACAATTCCTGACATTTAATCCTAGTAAAAATTCCCTGTCATAGGTCAGTTAGGATCACCACTTTATTTTATGAATGTGACATTTCAGAATAATAGTAGACAGAATGATTTATTTCAGCTTTTATTTCTTTCATTACATTCCCAGTGGGTCAGAAGTTTACATACACTCAATTAGTATTTGGTAGCATTGCCTTGAAATTGTTTAACTTGGGTCAAATGTTTCAGGTAGCCTTTCACAAGCTTCCCACAATAAGTTGGGTGAATTTTGGCCCATTCCTCCTGACAGAGCTGGTGTAACTGAGTCAGGTTTGTAGTCCCAGCCAGGCCCCACCCAGCATTATTCCTGGGCCTCCCAGTCAGGCCTCACCCAGCATTATTCCTGGGCCTCCCAGCCAAGCCTCACCCAACCCTATTCCTTGGCCTCCCAGCCAGGCCTCACCCAGCATTATTCCTGGGCCTCCCAGCCAGGCCTCACCCAGCACTTTGCTCTCTGAAGGGCCAATCGGGCCAACACTGTGTGTGGTTACAGATTCCTCAAAGACTACCAGCCAGCTGTAACTTTTAACAGCCACCCTGCCCTGCTCTGCTCTTTCCTGCAGTCAAAAGTGCCCTCTTTGGCCTCATGGGTGGAATGTTATTTTCACAATTAATATACAGTATATATATGTATTTAACTACGGAAATACGGTGTTTCTATTTCAAACGGTATTCTTATACTCCAGTCTTCTGTGATGTATATAAAGTGAAATATTGGGATGCAAACTTAAAATGTAATACATTACAACTCTATATCTGACATGGTAGAGGAGTCTTATTTTCTTTAGCCCATAACCTTGTGTGTGAGGTGTAGACTTATGTATCAAAGTAGATTTCTTTAATACTACCAAGAAACACTGTGTGACCCTGATTTAGTCCACTGCACTAAAAGGTTAAAGAACCACTGTGTGACCCTGATTTAGTCCACTGCACTAAAAGGTTAAAGAACCACTGTGTGACCCTGACTTAGTCCACTGCACTAAAAGGTTAATAAACCACTGTGTGACCCTGATTTAGTCCACTGCACTAAAAGGTTAAAAAACCACTGTGTGACCCTGATTTAGTCCACTGCACTAAAAGGTTAATAAACCACTGTGTGACCCTGATTTAGTCCACTGCGCTAAAAGGTTAAAAAACCACTGTGTGACCCTGATTTAGTCCACTGCACTAAAAGGTTAAAAAACCACTGTGTGACCCTGATTTAGTCCACTGCACTAAAAGGTTAATAAACCACTGTGTGACCCTGATTTAGTCCACTGCGCTAAAAGGTTAAAGAACCACTGTGTTACCCTGATTTAGTCCACTGCACTAAAAGGTTAAAGAAACACTGTGTGACCCTGATTTAGTCCACTGCAGTAAAAAGTGAACATGTTATTGTTGTACTTCTCCTCTATTGTTTTCCACTAGAATATTTTTCTTTCAGGAAATGCATTTGTAGTATTTCATCATCTGGAGAAAATTAGGGCAAAAAAGGGAAAAGCTTCTCTTCCAAAAGAGAGACTGAGTCATGTGGTCAGAGAAATTAAACAGATCAACTATTCTCTCCATCTGTCAGGTGCGTCGTAGAAAGTGGACCAAGGCGCAGCGGGTATCGTGCTCATCTTCTTTTATTTATATAAGTGAACACTTAAACAAAATAAATCGACGTCAACCAACAGTTCCGTAAGGACACAAGGACTATTCGAAAAACAACTACCCACAAAACCCATGAAGAAAAAACCCCTACTTAAATATGATCTCTAATCAGAGGCAACGAGATTCAGCTGCCTCCAATTAGAGATCAACCCAAAATACGCAACATAGAAATATAGGAACTAGAATAAACACATAGAAACAGATAACATAGAACATAAACCAAAAACCCCGAAACACACAAAACAAACACCCCCTTCCATGCCCTGACCAAACTACAATAACAAATAACCCCTTTTACTGGTCAGGACGTGACACCATCCCCCTCATGGACACTCACACACTCACACCATTCACTTTTTTTGTGGGCCTGAATGGCCATATAGTGTGCATGTGCTTGGCACTTTTCCTGTTGTGTGGGAATATGTGGATGAGCAGTAAGGAAGCTTATGAGCAGTAGGGAAGCTGATGAGCAGTATGGAAGCTGATGAGCAGTAGTGAAGATGATGAGCAGTAGTGAAGCTGATGAGCAGTAGGGAAGCTGATGAGCAGTAGGGAAGCTGATGAGCAGTAGGGAAGGTGATGAGCAGTAGGGAAGATGATGAGCAGTAGGGAAGATGATGAGCAGTAGGGAAGCTGATGAGCAGTAGGGAAGCTGATGAGCAGTAGTGAAGCTGATGAGCAGTAGGGATGCTGATGAGCAGTAGTGAAGCTGATGAGCAGTAGGGAAGCTGGTGAGCAGTAGGGAAGCTGATGAGCAGTATGGAAGCTGATGAGCAGTAGGGAAGCTGATGAGCAGTAGGGAAGCTGATGAGCATTAAGGAAGCTGATGAGCAGTAGGGAAGCAGTAGCTGATGAGCAGTATTGAGGCAAGCATGCTGAAGCAGATTCAGAAAACTGATTCCCATCTCACTGCCTCCGTCTACGGTTGAAATATATAGGTCTAGCAGTCAGAATGTCTTGGGTTGACCTCTGACCTAACACAGCTGGACTGATCTTCATTCTGTTTCTCTCCAGTTTCTCCCTGGCCCATTCAGAGAGGCCTGAGAAAACAGAAACTAATGGTGCTAAAGGATTACTTTAGGGTCAATGTGAGTGTCGGGGGTGCAGATGTGAAAACATGGTGTTGCTATTGGAATACTATGTCTATTGTTTACTCAAGCCTCAAAAACTTCAAGTTACAACTACATTTAATATGAGGACTGTTGGGGTAACTGGTTCCTAATCAGATTACTTTTTATGAGTAACAGAGTAAAGTAACACGTGACTTTTTCAAATTGGTTCATATTTTAACAGTTACTTTGTCAAACAACGCCTGCATTACTTTCACTAACATATGTCTACCGGGCGCGTGTTTCCATGATCCGATCTCCGCTCGTTCCCTCATTTAGATCTTGAGAGGATAAACGGCTGTTTGGAGAAATGTCATGACAGCAGCTGTCCATAGAAATGTATAGAGGGCGCAACTCTGATCTTTGCAATTGATCACTTCTGTGAAAGTAAAGGCCGTAGAGGGCTTTCCTGTCCAGTTGCAAGTGTGCTCTCTATACATCTCTATGGGTCTGTGTACATGCGGTCTATAACAAGAACTGGCAGCTCGAGAGAAAGACTTTGAATGAAAAGATGGGAAACCTGTACAGATGTTTCATTTGCAGTTTATATGGCTAATTAAGCAGCCCATATGAATGTGCAGCACTTGTAGACTAGCACAGGAAAGCAGCACCACTGATGAAAGGAGGAACTAGTGATCAAACCTGAGGTAGTAAGTAGCCTATCAGATGGAAGGAACTAGTGATCAAACCTGAGTTAGTAAAACTAGTGATCAAACCTGAGTTAGTAAAACTAGTGATCAAACCTGAGTTAGTAAGCAGCCTACCAGATGGGAGGAACTAGTGATCAAATCTGAGTTAATAAAACTAGTGATCAAACCTGAGTTAGTAAAACTAGCGATCAAACCTGAGTTAGTAAGCAGCCTATCAGATGGGAGGAACTAGTGATCAAACCTGAGTTAATAAAACTAGTGATCAAACCTGAGTTAGTAAAACTAGCGATCAAACCTGAGTTAGTAAGCAGCCTATCAGATGGGAGGAACTAGTGATCAAACCTGAGTTAGTAAGCAGCCTATCAGATGGGAGGAACTAGTGATCAAACCTGAGTTAGTAAAACTAGTGATCAAACCTGAGTTAGTAAAACTAGTGATCAAACCTGAGTTAGTAAAACTAGTGATCAAACCTGAGTTAGTAAGCAGCCTATCAGATGGGAGGAACTACTGATCAAACCTGAGTTAATAAAACTAGTGATCAAACATGAGGTAGTAAGTGTAACAGTGTAGGTTCCGTCCCTCTCTTCGCCCCAACCCGGGCTCGAACCAGGGACCCTTGCACACATCAACAACTGACACCCCACGAAGCATCGTTACCCATCGCGCCACAAAAGCCACGGCCCTTGCAACACAAGGGGAAACCCTACTTCAAGTCTCAGAGCGAGTGACGTCACCGATTGAAATGCTATTAGCGCGCACCACCGCTAACTAACTAGCCATTTCACATCAGTTACATAAGCAGCCTATCAGATGGGAGGAACTAGTGATCAAACCTGAGTTAATAAAACTAGTGATCACACCTGAGTTAGTAAAACTAGTGATCAAACCTGAGTTAGTAAAACAAGTGATCAAACCTGAGTTAGTAAGTAGCCTATCAGATGGAAGGAGGGAACTAGTGATCAAATCTGAGTTAGTAAGCAGCCTATCAGATGGAAGGAGGGAACTAGTGATCAAACCTGAGTTAGTAAAACTAGTGATCAAACCTGAGTTAGTAAAACTAGTGATCAAACCTGAGTTAGTAAGCAGCCTATCAGATGGGAGGAACTAGTGATCAAACCTGAGTTAGTAAGCAGCCTATCAGATGGAAGGAGAAACTAGTGATCAAACCTGAGTTAGTAAAACTAGTGATCAAACCTGAGTTAGTAAGCAGCCTATCAGATGGGAGGAACTAGTGATCAAACCTGAGTTAGTAAGCAGCCTATCAGATGGAAGGAGAAACTAGTGATCAAACCTGAGTTAGTAAGCAGCCTATCAGATGGAAGGAGGGAACTAGTGATCAAACCTGAGTTAGTAAAACTAGTGATCAAACCTGAGTTAGTAAAACTAGTGATCAAACCTGAGTTAGTAAGCAGCCTATCAGATGGGAGGAACTAGTGATCAAACCTGAGTTAATAAAACTAGTGATCAAACCTGAGTTAGTAAAACTAGCGATCAAACCTGAGTTAGTAAGCAGCCTATCAGATGGGAGGAACTAGTGATCAAACCTGAGTTAGTAAGCAGCCTATCAGATGGGAGGAACTAGTGATCAAACCTGAGTTAGTAAGCAGCCTATCAGATGGACGGAGGGAACTAGTGATCAAACCTGAGTTAGTAAGCAGCCTATCAGATGGGAGGAACTAGTGATCAAACCTGAGTTAGTAAGTAGCCTAGCTTTGGTAGACAGTCAAACAAACTTGTGTGATTTCCAGATTTTTATGAAAAAACGCAAAGTAATATAACTAGTAATATAACATGTTACCTTCCACACAAAGTAATATTGTAAAGTAACGTGTTACTGTTGTTAAATGTAACAAGTAATATGTAATGTCTCACTTTTTTGCGTAACTAATCCCAAAGCTGAATTGAAGTATTTCATTAGTGAACATGACTTTGTAAGGCCAGTGATGTGATGAGACAGTGAACAGACAGAAGAGCTGTAGTGCCATACATGGCCACCAGATGAGGAAGAGGGAGAGTAAACAACAACACATGGGGTGAATTAGACTCACTGGACGTGGTGCCAGTTCTCAAAGTCATGTATTTAATAACTGGCTCCGCCAGCCTTTCCCTATCCTGTATCAATGAAGTCACCTACCATCCTTCCACAGTTTGTACCTGTGGCTGGGACTTGTATACTTTATATATACTTTGTACCTATTGGTGGTGTTTAGTCAGATTGCTGTTTGTAGTCTGAGTTGTGTTTGTGTCTCACGTCCCAGTACAGTGAAGTGTTGTGTGAGCAATGTTGTGGTGAGTAGCAGGGAGAGGGACAGGATCATGACGAGGAACACACGTTGTAGGACTTAAGCGTGTTTGAGCTTTGGCTTCCTCAGAATCTTTCTATTTACTGTGACAGACTCAAGAGTCATTCTGTCTAACTTTCTTTACCAAGTCACCCACAAACAGAACCCCAGATCCATGAAATGTAAGGGTAAACCACTGAATTGTTTTAGTAAACAAATCATGTTCTTTTGCCATTCAAACAGACAAACAGAACTCCGGACAGACAGAAATACTGTTTGTACAGAGAGAACCAGTACCGAGTCCTACTGGAGATGATCTGTCGATGTCCATTGTCATCATCTGTAACTTATAAAAACCTGTCAAAATGTTTTTATTTTATTTATTTAACCAGGTAGGCTAGTTGAGAACAAGTTCTCATTTACAATTGCAACCAGGCCAAGATAAAGCAAAGCAGTGCGACAAAAACAACAACACAGAGTTGCTCATGGAATAAACAAGCGTACAATCAATAACACAATAGAAAAATGATATACAGTGTGTGCAAATGGAGTAAGGAGGCAAGGAAATAAATAGACCAATAGTGGCGAAGTAATTACAGTTTAGCAAATTAACACTGGATTGATAGATGTCCAGATGATGATGTGCAAGTAGAAATACTGGTGTGCAAAAGAGGTGTGCAAAAAAATACTGGTGTGCAAAAAATGTAAATAAAAACAATATGGGGATGAGGTAGGTCGTTGGATGGGCTATTTACAGATGGACTGTGTACAGCTGCAGCGATCGGTGAGCTGCTCAGATAGCTGATGCTTAAAGATAGTGAGGGAGATATAAGTCTCCAACTTCAGCGATTTTTACAATTCGTTCCAGTCATTGGCAGCAGAGAACTGGAAGGAAAGGTGGCCAAAGGAGGTATTGGCTTTGGGGGTGACCAGTGAGATATACCTGCCGGAGCGCGTGCTATGGGTGGGGGTTGTTATGGTGACCAGTGAGCTGAGATAAGGCGGAGCTTTAACTAGCAAAGACTTATAGATGACCTGGAGCCAATGGGTCTGGCGACGAATATGTAGCGAGGGCCAGCCGACGAGCGTATACAGGTCGCAGTGGTGGGGGGTATATGGTGCTTTGATGACAAAACGGATGGCACTGTGATAGACTGCATCCAGTTTGCTGAGTAGAGTGTTGGAGGCTATTTTGTAAATGACATTGCCGAAGTCAAGGATCGGTAGGATAGCCAGTTTTACAAGGGTATGTTTGGCAGCATGAGTGAAGGAAGCTTTGTTGTGAAATAGGAAGCCAATTCTAGATTTAATTTTGGATTGGAAATATGAGTCTGGAAGGAGAGTTTACAGTCTAGCCAGACACCTAGGTATTTGTAGTTGTCTACATATTCAGAACCATCCAGAGTAGTGATGCTAGTCGGGCCGGCGGGTGTGGGCAGCGATTGGTTGAAGAGCATGCATTTAGTTTTACTAGCGTTTAAGAGCAGTTGGATGCCACGGAAGGAGTGTTGTATGGCATTGAAGCTTATTTGGAGGTATGTTAACACAGTGTCCAAAGAAGGGCCAGATGTATACAGAATGGTGTCATCTGCGTAGAGGTGGATCAAGGAATCACCAGCAGCAAGAGCAACATCATTGATATATACAGAGAAAAGAGTCGGCCCGAGAATTGAACTCTGTGGTACCCCCATAGAGACTGCCAGAGGTCCGGACAACAGGCCTTCCGATTTGACACACTGAACTCTATCTGAGAAGTAGTTGGTGAACCAGGCGGGGCAATCATTTGAGAAACCAAGGCTGTTGAGTCTGCCGATAAGAATACGGTAATTGACAGCGTCGAAAGCCTTGGCCAGGTCGATGCACAGTACTGTCTTTTATTGATGGCGGTTATGATATTGTTTAGTACCTTGAACGTGGCTGAGGTGCACCCGTGACCAGCTCGGAAACCGGATTGCACAGTGGAGAAGGTACGGTGGGATTCAAAATGGTCAGTGATCTGTTTGTTAACTTGGCTTTTGAAGACTTTGGAAAGGCAGGGCAGGATGGATATAGGTCTGTAACAGTTTGGGTAAAGAGTGTCACCCCCTTTGAAGAGGGGGATGACCGCGGCAGCTTTCCAATCTTTAGGAATTTCGGACACTACGAAAAAGAGGTTGACCAGACTAGTAATTGCAACAATGGCGGCGGATAATTTTAGAAAGAGAGGGTACAGATTGTCTAGCCCAGCTGATTTGTACGGGTCCAGGTTTTGCAGCTCTTTCAAAACATCTGCTATCTGGATTTGGGTGAAGGAGAAGTGGGGGAGGCTTGGGCAAGTAGCTGCGGGGGGTGCGGAGCTGTTGGCCAGGGTTGGGGTGGCCAGGAGGAAAGCATGGCCAGCCGTAGAGAAATGCTTATTGAAATTCTCGCTTATTGTGGATTTATCGGTGGGGACAGTGTGTCCTAGGGAGATAGTGGGCAGTTGGGAGGAGGTGCTCTTATTCTCCATGGGCTTTACAGTGTCCCAGAACTTTTTGGAATTAAATAAAGCTAGCCTTTGCTTTCCTAACTGACTGTGTGTATTGGTTCCGGACTTCCCTGAAAAGTTGCATATCGTGGGGACTATTCGATGCTAGTGCAATACGCCACAGGATGTTTTTGTGCTGGTCGAGGGCATTCAGGTCTGGAGTGAACCAAGGGCTATATCTGTTCTTAGTTCTACATTTCCTGAAAGGGGCATGCTTATTTAAGATGGTGAGGAAATTACTTTTAAAGAACAACCAGGCATCCTCTACTAACGGGATAAGGTCAATATCCCTCCAGGATACATGGGCCAGGTCCATTAGAAAGGCCTGTTTGCAGAAGTGTTTTAGGGAGCGTTTAACAGTGTTGAGGGGTGGTCGTTTGACTGCGGACCCATAACGGATGCAGGCAATGAGGCAGTGATCGCTGAGATCCTGATTGAAAACAGCAGAGGTGTATTTGGAGAGCAAGTTGGTCAGGATAATATCTATGAGGGTGCCCATGTTTACGGATTTAGGGTTGTACCTGGTGGGTTCCTTGATAATTTGTGTGAGATTGAGGGAATCTAGTTTAGAGTGTAGGTCGGCCGGGGTGTTAAGCACATCCCAATTTATGTCACCTTGCAGAACGAAATCTGAAGATAGATGGGGGCAATCAATTCACATATGGTGTCCAGGGCACAGCTGGGAGCTGAGGGGGTCTATAACAGGCGGCAACAGTGAGAGATTTTTTTCTGGAGAGATTAATTTTGAAAATTAGAAGCTCGAACTGTTTGGACATAGACCTGGAAAGTATGGTCCACCATTGCCGTTATCAATTGTAAGATAGGCCTAGCTATCACATATTTCCAATCGTCCTTGCTATTTAATTGTACGCATATATAGCATGAGTCCCAAGATTTAGTGTTGAAAAAATTATCAAATTGATTCCCTGAAGCCGAACAAGTTCTTGTTTTACTTACCCCGAGTCAGATGAACTCATGGATAACATTTGTCAAGATGGAGCTGCAATGGATAGTAGCCATCTTATGGTCTCTGGACCAATTACTAGTTATTATATGTTATTCACTATGTGTTTATTCCTCGTGTCACTATCTCTCCCTCTCTCCCTCTCTCTCTCTCACTCTCCGCTCTTTCCCTCTTTCTCCCTCTCTCTCTTTCTTTCTTTCTCCATCTCTTTCTCTCTCTCTCTCCCTATCTCTTTCTTTCTCTCTCTCTCTCTCCCTCTCTCTCCCTCTCTCTGACTCTCTCTCTCTCTCTCTCTCTCTCTCGCTGTCTCCCTCTCTTTATCTCTTTCTTTCTCCGCTCTCTCTCTCTCCTTTCTCTCTCACTCTCCGCTCGCTCTCAGCTCTCTCTCTCTCTCTTCGCTTTCTCTCAGCTCTCTCTCTCTCTCTCTCTCTACCTCTCTCTCTCTCTCTTTATCTCTTTCTTTCTCCGCTCTCTTTCTCTCGCTGCTTATTTTTTTGGTCTTTATCTTTAACTCTGCATTGTTGGGAAGAGCCTTTCACTATTAGTCTACATCTGTTTTTTATGAAGCATGTGACAAATAAAATGTAATTTGTATGGCTCTGCGTGCAGTATGAAGGAAGTTAGTGGTAGTTTAGCCAATACTAACTGGCATTAGCACAATGACTGCAAGTCTATGGGTACTGTAGCAATACAAAGGGGAAGAGAGTGAAGTTGCCCCTAGACACTGGGTCTCATTTTACAATTTCGTCATTTAGCAGACACTCTTATCCAGAGCGACTTACCGGAGCAATTAGGGGTAAGCGCCGTGCTTCTACACCTGCATTGCTTGCTGTTTAGGGTTTTAGGCTGGGTTTCTGTACAGCACTTTGAGATATCAGCTGATGTAAGAAGGGCTATATAAATACATTTGATTTGATTTGATCTGAAGGGCACATCAACAGATTTGTCAACTAGTGAGCTCAGGGATTCGAACCAGCAACTTGGGGGGGGGGAGGGGGGGGGGGGTACAGATTCAGATCCTAGATCTGTACCTGGGGGAATCTTCGCCCCGTAATGAAGGAGGCAAAGGTGGGTGGGTGGGTGGGAGCTAGACATTAGCGCTCAGACCATTCCGTTCATTCCCACAACACTCCCAGTTCAGACATACAGGAGTAGTCTTGTAACGGAATGGCTTGCAACCTCTAGGATTTCCCCTACAATTGGCTACTGGGACATTATACCTAAAAAAAAAAGGGATTCATATGAGGTCATTCCAGGATGTGGATTCATTTAGACTTCCACTGACACAGGTACGTGTGGTAAAGTGTGGAGAACTTCTAATTGGATGACAGATGAGGCTATAGCGTCATTAGAAGTAGAAATACCATATGGAACATGATTAATATTACATTTCTGTAGTTTGTTGTGTGCTTCTGGAAAATATTTATGAATGTACAAGAATACCTAACTCAAAACATGGAAATTAACAACAAGTTTTAACATCAAGTCATGTTGCGTGGTTAAACTTTTTTAGAGCGTAGGTTAGGAGCAAGGTGTTATTTCATTACCATGCGCTCATAAAATGAGTCTCAGAGGTGAAGTGTTGATGAGGTTTAGGACAGCAGTGCAAATTAACTGTAGAATGGTGCGCGATTATTAGACTACTCCACTGTAGGCTTTACGCACAACTTCTCTCTGTGTGCATTGGGAAATATGTTTTTTTGTTATGTTGAAATAATTTTAAACGGATATTACTTTGTGTTATAAAACCTTGCTTTCAAAACCCTTAGAAAGTCCGTGCGTGTTCCTTTCATCTTGAAGAGAGATTGGAGATGAAAGGTATGGAGTGTTAGAGTGTTATCTACATTGATTTAGTGGATATATTGTTTAAAAAATATATATTTCTGCTGATTCATTAGGATTTTGCTTTATATTTGATAAATTAAAACTCTGTTCTTGCCATGCGCACACACACACACACAGACACACACATACACTAAATATGTCTACCTCCTTTTTTACCTCTCCATTTTCCCTCTCTCTCTCTCTCTCTCTCTCTCTCTCTCTCTTTCTCTCTTTGCTCTCTCTCTCTCTCCTGAGTGTGAAGCACTCTCCCTCTCCAGAATGAGTGTGTGTGCCGACGGCCCCTCATACCTGCGGCAGTGGCTGCTGACTGCTGTGTTTATCTTGGCCGCTCTGCTACCAGGAACCAGTGGCTGCCCCAAATCGTGCGCGTGCTACGTTCCCACCGAAGTGCACTGTACCTTTAGATATCTGACCGCAATACCAGGCCAGATCCAGACGGCTGTGGAAAGAATTAACCTAGGGTTAGAGTCAGACTCTCTCTCTCTCTCTCTCTCTCTGCTCTCTCTCTCTCTCTCTCTGCTCTCTCTCCTCCCCCTCTCTCTCGCTCTCCGCTCTCTCTTGCTCTCTCTTGCTCTCTCTCTACTCTCTCTTACCCCTTATTAATGCACATACAGTAGATTTGGGTTATATTTTGAGCAAGAGTAAATTATTCACAGCTATATTGTTTCCCTACTCTGTTCTCTGTAGGTATAACAGTATAACCTCACTGAGGGAGAATGATCTGTCTGGGCTGAAACACCTGGAGCTGCTGATGCTCCACAGCAACACCATCCACAGCATCGCTGACAGGGCCTTTCAAGACCTCAAGTCCTTACAGGTATACATACAGCACTGAAATAAACACCTGTTGATATACAGGTAACTGACAAAATATTGGTAACACTTGAGTGAATGAAGGATGCAAATTATATTTAAATCATGTGCTTCCACACAGGTGTGGTGCCTGAGTTAGTTAGCAATTATCATCCCATCATGCTTAGGGTCATGATGGGAGTGACGCAGCGGTCTAAGGCACTGCATCTCAGTTCAAGAGGCGTCACGATAGTCCCTGGTTCGATTCTAGGCTGTATCACATCCAGCCGTGATTGGCCTTCCCTATATCTGTCCATAGGGCGGCACACAAGAGGGCCTAGCGTTGTCTGAGTTTGGCCGGGGTAGGCCGTCATTGTAAATAACAATTTGTCCTTAACTGGCTTACCTATTTAAATAAAGTTAAAATTTTAAAAAGTATATATATATATATATATAACAGCTGGGCAGGTCATTATTTTGGCCATTATTTTGGCTACCATGGTTATACCCCATATAGGATGACAATTTCCCCATCCACAGGGTACAAGTGATCAATGGATGGTTTGATGAGCATGAAAACAATGTAAACCATATGACATGGCTGTCTCAGCCACCAGATCTCAACAAACTGAACACTTATGGGAGATTCTGGAGCGGTGCCTGAGACAGCGTTTTTCCACCACCATCAACCAAACACAAAATTATGAGCAGGCTTTTCCCAATCTAGTGGAGCTACAAAACCAAGCATGCTAAGACATTAATAAATACAAGTTACTTCCTTACAGTAACATCATTCAAACAGCAACGCAAAGTGTAATTCATCTTGAAAAAGATTTTACTAGTCTTTGTCCGTGGTGTTAATATTTTATTCCAGAACCGTTTGTAGGCCCTGAGGGTTAGGGTTAGGGGGGATTTGGACTGCATCACTTTACAACTGTTACGTCTGCTCCCCCCCCCCCCCCCCCCCCCCCCCCCCCCCGGCGCTCGAGGGCGACACGCTCCCCAGCACTCCTGCCATCATCATTACACACACCTGCCTTTAACTTTTGTCACGCGCATCAGAGATTTATTGGACTCACCTGGACTCAGTCACCTCTGTCATATATCTTTCTGGTTTCCCCACTCTGTTCCCTGCTTCAGCATTAATGTTCATATGTCTTTATATACCCGTGTGCTGACGCTGTTACTGTCTTGTTCCCTGTCTGTTCCGGATTAAATGTTTGACTCCCCGTACCTGCTTCTCATCTCCTGCGTCGGTCCTTACAACAACTGTTTAGATTTACTCTTATTGAAAGAGTAAACAGCTGACTTCTGGAAGTGCTCCCAGACAGAATAACCTCCGTCCGGATGCTTTTATGACACTGTTTTTCTATTGAAGTGTTTCAAACAAGTTAGCTGTGGCACACTCGTTCTCCAGCGCTCCAGGGGCCTCTATGCGACTACAACTTGCGTTTTTTTTTCAGGTCCTGAAGATGAGCTACAACAGAGTGAAGGAGATCAACAAGGACATCTTCCAAGGCCTGGAGGGACTGATACGACTCCACATGGACCACAACCGCATCGAGTTCATCAACCCGGAGGCGTTCTACGGTCTTACCATGTTACAGCTGGTCCACCTGGAGGGCAACCTGCTCCAGCAGCTCCACCCGGATACCTTCATCACGCTGAGGCACAGCCAAGTGTTCAAGGTGTCCTCCGTTAGGAACATCCACCTGTCTGACAACTTCCTCGCCAGCTTACCCAAAGACGTCTTCACTGGCTGCTCTCAGTTGGAGAATGTCTATCTCCACGGCAACCCCTGGTCCTGCGACTGTCGCATGGCTTGGTTCCCAGAGTGGGCGGAGAGAAATTCAGGTAAAGATATAGTACATTTCTCTCTGCAACATTCTGAATGTTTCACTAAACTGAGTAGGCCCCCAGTTCTGTTGACAGTTACTGTACATAAAAAATGGATCATAAGTTGGAATAAACCAGGGAAGACCAGGGTACATCTGGTGGAATCTCTACATGCATGAATTTAAACCATGAAACAGAGTGAAAAACATTTATTTATTCAGTAAAGTGATGTTGCGTGTGACAACCTCCAACAGGAAAACCATGCTTGTCCAAAGAAGACAGATAAATCTTTTTGAGGGACAGATTGTTGGAAACACAGCTGTTTCACTTTTTTCAATCTCAGCGTGACATGTAGTACCTAAAATTACTAAAAGGTGGGAACAAAGGCTCTACTGTTTTATCAAATAATGACATAAGCGAATGTAAATATATCTCCAGATACTTATTGATTATTTCTTAATACCAACTGTGATTTAGAACAGTATCATAAACAACATTTTGAAGGAGTGTGAAAACATGGAAATTAGGGAACCAACCCTTATTAAATCATGACATAAAAATGTAAATATAAATTCAATGATGAACTTGTTTTTCAGCTGTGCTGAAATGCAAGCGAGACAGGAATTATGCCAGAGGTCAGGCCTGCCCCGTCTGTGAGACCCCCGCTCCCTCTACAGGCAAGAGCCTAACCCAGCTTCCACGTGATGCCTTCACCTGTACCAAACCCTGGATCCACCCCCATCTGAAGCAGAGGAACGTCAGCCTGGACGAGGGGGATTACACCCCTGTCTCCCCCCATGACTTCATAGCCCCCATTGGATCTCTGCAGATGAATCTAACAGCTCAGTTCCACAATGACGCTAGCCTTACCTGCACAGTCCAGAGACCATCAGCCATGGAGAACCTGACTCTAACCCAGGTGGAGGAGGGGGAGAAGAACGTGACCATGTTCTCCACCACCATCTCTACATGGCTGGTTTGTAATATTGACTATGAGCACATCCAACAGCTCTGGCGCATCCTGGCTACATACAGTGACGTTCCCATGAGGTTAGAGAGAGGGTTGATGCTCTCCAGGACCCCAGACATGATCTACAAGTACAGCCAGATCAGACCAAAGGAGGGACATGATGAAATCCACACAGACATTGAGGCTGAGATTAAGGCTTCACCTGCATGGTTGATGCAGGGAGAGGTCAACTTTCAGCTGGACCGTACCACAACCACATTCTCCACCTTGCACATTAAGTACAGGTCAGTGGTCAACCTGCGAGTGGAGAACAAGGTGTCGCAGACGAGGGACCGTTACAGCTGGACCATCATCAAACGAGACAACCAGACCCAGACTGAGCACTCTGTCCTCATAGGTGGGGTCCTACAGTACACAATGTGTCGTGGATGGGTAGAAATGTGCCCATATAATGTATGTACTGTAACATACTTTCAAGAGCTACAATATAGCAATGTGCATAAAAAAAATATATTTATTGATGTGATTCTTGTTGTGATTTTAAGGTGGGGTGGTGGAGCTCAACTGCAAGACGTTTGGGGAACCAAAACCCTCTGTACAGTGGATCTTATCGGACGGCAGTAAGGTGCGGGCACCCTACTCCAGCGAAGACCGCAGGATAGTGATCACCGCTGATGGCAGGCTGACCTTGAGAGGAACAGACACCTCAGACACTGGGCTTTATCGCTGCATCGCCACTAACTACCTGGACGCAGACGTGCTCAGCTTCCGGGTCACCGTACTGTCTCCCGATGTGGAGGAGGTAGAGGTCAACGGGGTCAAGCTCTCACGGCCACTGGGCCAGAGCCTGGTTCTAGACTGTGGGTCTGCAGGCAACCCTGAGGCCTCGGTCCAGTGGATTCTACCTGACCACACAGTGCTGGATAAATCCTATGGGAACAGGAAGCTCTATAGGAACGGGACTCTAGGAATAAAAGATCTGACCTCCAGAGACCGGGGGTTTTACAGGTGTCTCAGTGCTAACTACCTGGGGGTGGACCTGTTGACGTCCCAAGTGACTGTCACTGGGGAGGGGTCCAGAAAGGTGACAGTGGTGGATAGAGAGGGGTCAGGGGTGGAGGCTGGGGTTGAGGTTGATGGGGCCATAGAGGAGAGGGAGGATTCCCACAGTGAGGTACCTTCCTCCAGCCCCTCTGACAGAACCATCCAGGAGTCCAGGACCATCACATTAGACAGGCCCTACCCCAGACTCAGGTCTTCCTCTCAGGGCAGAGGATCAGGGGGCTCTTGGGGGAGAAGGAGGAGCCCAGCCAGCAGCAGGCGCATATGGAGCAACAGGAGGGTCTTTGATCAAGCCTCCAGGAAAGTAGACCTCCAGAGATTTGCAGAGTTCATGAAGAAGGCCCAAGGTGGTTCAACAACAAAGACAAAGAGTGCGAAAGAAAAAGGAGATTCAGAGCCTGACATGTCTGGGGACGGTGATGCTGGATCTGGGGAGGGTCTGTCTCATGAAGACGGACTCATTGTTTTACCAACCAGCGTCATGCCAACCACAGAGACTCCAGATGAAAGTATGATGAGTGTAACTGCAAGCATAGAGAATTTAAACAATCAGAGTAATGTCATGGCAACCACCGACAACAGTGAAACCAGTGTCATGACAACCATGGAGATCCCAGATGACAGTCGGACTAGTTTCACTGTAACAACAGAAAATACTGACAGAGTGACAACAGTAATGACAGATTCATACACCCGGTCAGACGCCACACCCATCGAGTCCACATTCACCCACAGCAGCCACAGCACGGGGAGTATCAATGAAACTCAGGGTGAGGCCGTCTTTCAATACAGCCCCAGAATTAATGGGTCTAGTGGTGAGTCGTCCCCTTTGGAGAGGAACATGACAGTACCTCTGAGACAACCCGTCACGCTCCTCCTCGCTGTTACCAACACCACAGATGAGACCCTGATCCAGTTCTCCAGAGAAACACCTGCAGAACCAGATACCTCCACCGGGGCGGCGCTATCGCGCCTCACCAACCCCAATGTCACCCCCATGATGGACAGTCCCAGATCACCCCACAGAGAGCCTGAGATCCACACAGCCACTGACCCAGACAGCCAGACCACCTTCACTGCAGTCACCACCACAGAGAGAGAGCAGGATGAGATCACCTTCCACACCACCCAGAGGATCAAGTCCCCCCGTCTGCCTGCAGGCTCCACCATCATCTCCCGCCAGCAGATCCACATCATCCCTCCTATGAAGGGCAGAGGAGGAGGAGGAGGAGGAGGAAGAGGAGGGGGCCGGAGGAGGAACTTCCCTGGCAGGAGGAGGTTCATCAAGCCCAACCGGATCACAGACATCCAGTCCATCCTGAACAAACTCAAACAGCCCAACATTGTGAAGAAGCAAGGCAACAGCACAGTTCCCTACACTATGGATCTGACCACAGGTAAGTTATGTCATGTTGTTGAAATATGATATGTAGTTTCTACAATATGGAGCTGACCACAGGTACGTTATGTCATGTTGTTGAAATATGATATGTAGTTTATTGTCTTTGATGTTGACATTATCTTTGTTGGTGAGAGACTTGAGCCATGAGGAAGAGCCAAAAGATGATGATGGTGATGATGATAGCCATGATGATGATGATGATGGTGATGATAGCCATGATGATGATGATGGTAATAATGATGATAGCCATGATGATGATGGGGATGATGGTGATGATGATGATGATGATGGGGAGGATGGTGATGATGATTATGATGATGATGGCCATGATGGTGATGATGACGATGATGATGATGATGATAGCCATGATGATGAGGGTGATGATGGTGATGATGATAGCCATGATGATGGTGATGATGATGATGATGGTAGCCATGAATGGTGATGATGATGATGATGATGATAGCCATGATGGTGATGATGGTGATGATGATGATGATAACCATGATGATGGTGATGATGATGATGATGATGATGATAGCCATGATGGTGATGATGATGATGATAGCATGATGATGATGGTGATGATGGTGATGATGATAGCCATGATGGCGATGGTGATGGTGATGATGATAGCCATGATGATGATGGTGATGGTGATGATGATAGCCATGATGGCGATGATGGTGATGATGATAGCCATGATGATGATGGTGATGATGGTGATGATGATAGCATGATGGTGATGATGATGATAGCCATGATGATGGTGATGATGATGATGATGATGGCCATGATGGTGATGATGGTGATGATGATGATAACCATGATGATGGTGATGATGATGATGATGATAGCCATGATGGTGATGATGGTGATGATAGCCATGATGATGATGGTGATACTGATGATGATTGTTATTGTTGCTGCTTTTTCAGATTGTGACTGTGATGAAGATGAGAAGAAGACAGGTGGTCAGCGGGTAGTCACACCAACAACATCATCTAAAACGCCCAACGTCCCTAGCTCCTCTCTAGGAAGAACAGAGAGACCCACCACCACCCAGCCCACTTCCACTCACTCTCAGTCCAGAGGTGAGGTGTCCAGCAGCTACATGACCTCCACTAATGCCCCAGAGTCTGACCCAACACACGACCCTATGACGAGCACAACAGATGAACCAACAACCTCCACCATCACAACCACAACTGCCTCCAAGATCGTCCGTGGTAAGATCATCCGGGGCAAGCTGTTTGGGAACAGGGACAGGCAGAGGGAAATAGTCAACAGACTACGTAAACCAGCCAGGCCCTCTACCACCACAGAGGAATCAACAACAGTCCAACCAACCACCACCACAACTACAACCACAACCGCACTGCCCACCCAGCAGTCTCTGGCTGAACCTGTGACCGAGTCACCGTCTAGAGCAGGTAAACACCCGGAGACCCCAGAGAGCTCATCAGACAATGACTATGGAGATTCATCGCCTGACTCTGAGGCCTTGACCACACTCCAGCCTGGCACTAGCCGTGGAACTACAACCCCAGCCTATGACTACAGGTCCTCCCTCACCACAGAGTCTTCCCCAGACACCCAGACCATCGCCTCCCCACCTGCCCCAAGAGAAGACACAGATGAGGCCTCATCCTCTGTGTCTGAATCTGGAGGGTCAGCGGGGTACCTATCCCGTAGATTTGGGGGAAACCGGAGACCAAATGGAGGGTCAGGGGGGTACCTATCCCGTAGATTTGGGGGAAACCGGAGACCAAATGGAGGGTCAGGGGGGTACCTATCCCGTAGATTTGGGGGAAACCGGAGACCAAATGGAGGGTTAGGGAGCAGGAGGCCTTTCAGGGGCAGGAGTCCTTTAAAAAAAAACATAACAACCACGGAAGCCCCCAGCACCACCATAGAATCAACAGAGCCTTCAACCACCATGGAGACCACCATGGAGACCACCATGGAGACAACCACATATCCCATAGAAACCACCATGGAGACCACCATATATCCCATAGAAACCACCATGGAGACCACCATGGAGACCACCACATATCCCATAGAAACCACCATGGAGACCACCACATATCCCATAGAAACCACCATGGAGACCACCATGGAGACCACCACATATCCCATAGAAACCACCATGGAGACCACCATATATCCCATAGAAACCACCATGGAGACCACCATGGAGACCACCACATATCCCATAGAAACCACCATGGAGACCACCACATATCCCATAGAAACCACCATGGAGACCACCATGGAGACCACCACATATCCCATAGAAACCACCATGGAGACCACCATATATCCCATAGAAACCACCATGGAGACCACCATGGAGACCACCACATATCCCATAGAAACCACCATGGAGACCACCACATATCCCATAGCCCCAGGAGACCACCATGGAGACCACCACATATCCCATAGAAACCACCATGGAGACCACCATGGAGACCACCACATATCCCATAGAAACCACCATGGAGACCACCATGGAGACCACCACATATCCCATAGAAACCACCATGGAGACCACCATGGAGACCACCACATATCCCATAGAAACCACCATGGAAACCACCATGGAGACCACCACATATCCCATAGAAACCACCATGGAAACCACCATGGAGACCACCACATATCCCATAGAAACCACCATGGAGACCACCATGGAGACCACCACATATCCCATAGAAACCACCATGGAGACCACCATGGAGACCACCACATATCCCATAGAAACCACCATGGAAACCACCATGGAGACCACCACATATCCCATAGAAACCACCATGGAAACCACCGTGGAGACCACCACATATCCCATAGAAACCACCATGGAAACCACCATGGAGACCACCACATATCCCACACGTACCGTCTCCATCTCCAAGCCCCTGTACACGCCGTCCAGAGAATCAGATAGGTCTGCAGTGACTGTGTCCACCGACATGACCTCTAAGGGGAAAACCACCACAGACTCAGACTCATACGATAATGAGAACTGGACAGATGAGATGAAGTCCTCCACTAACCGTCCACGAGTCTATACTTCCACCACCAGGCCCAGAATGACCTCTACCACAACTTATCCAACCACCACCTCAAGGCCTTACACTAAATCATCAACCCGCGTCCAGACTAACACCGACCCCATCAGAGTGAACACTAACATCAGGCTCCCGTCAGGGAGAGACAGCCGTTACCAAATCACACAGAGACCCATGATCAGGAGAACCAGGCCCAAGGTGTCCAGTAACAGGGCCAGCAGAGGCCCAGACAAGACCCTGACCTTTGACACACTGACTATTCTGGAAGCAGAGCAGGGGCACGCCAAAGCCCCCTACAGCAGCAAGGACATAGACGATGCCATCTCCAACGCCTATACCCACGTCACCGGCTATGATACGACAACGGCTAACATTGTGGGCTTTGAGCGGTCCACCAAGGACATGCTCACCAAGCCCAGGATCGTGGGAGGCAACGCTGCCAGCTTCACTGTCCTGTCCAACTCAGACGCCTTCCTGCCCTGTGAGGCTGCGGGCAGCCCTGAACCCACCATCAGCTGGAAACGCTTCTCTTCAAGTACGGGTATGGAAAATAACAGGGTATAGATATTAAGTTTAAAAACTACTTTGGAATGAAGCTATACTGTATGTTCATTTATATATTCTCTCTCGCTCCCTCCATCTATTTCCATCTCTTCCATCTCTTTCTCTCCCTCTCTCTCTCTCTCTCTCTCGCTCCCTCCATCTCTCCCTCTCTCTCCCTCCATCTCTCCCTCTCTCTCCCTCCATCTCTCCCTCTCTCTCCCTCTCTCTCTCGCTCCCTCCATCTATTCCATCTCTTTCTCTCCCTCTCTCTCTCTCTCTCTCTCTCTCTCTCTCTCTCTCGCACTCTCAATTCCTCTCGCTCATTTTTCTCTCCATATCTCTCTCTTCATCTCTTTTTCTCTCCATATCTCTCTCTCTCTCTCTCCCTCCCTCTCTCTCTCTCGCCCTCTCTCTCTCCCGCTCTGTCTCTCTCTCTCTCTCTCTCTCCCTCTCTCTTTCTCCATCTCTCTCTTCCTCTCTATACCATTGTCTCTCTTCATATCTCTCTCTCGCTCTCTCTCTCTCGCTCTCTCTCGCTCGTTCATCTTTCTCTCTCTCTGTCTCTTTCTCCCCATATCTCTCTCTTTCTCCATCTTTCTCTTTTTCCATCTCTCTACCATTGTTCCTCTTCCTCCCTCTCTCGCTCCCTTTCAGGAAGCACAATGACCATCAACAGCAAGATGGGCAAGTTTGAGGTGTTCCCGAACGGCACTCTATCCATCCAGAATGCAAACATCAAAGACCGTGGTCAGTACCTCTGCCTGGCAGAGAACGAGCAGGGTTCGGACAAGCTCCTGGTCACCCTGTCCGTGGTGGCCTACCCCTCACGCATCCTGGAGCCCAAGGTACGGGAGATCAAGTCCCACTCAGGGAAGACAGTGGAGATGAAGTGCAAGGCAGAGGGTCGCCCCACCCCTCTGGTCTCCTGGATCCTGGCCAACCTCACCCAAATCAGGGGCCATAACTCGGGCCCCAGAGTGTCAGTGACCCCAGAGGGCACTCTGCTCATCAAGCAGGTGTCTGTGTATGACCGAGGCCACTACAAGTGCATCGCCAGTAACCCAGCAGGAGCCGACACTGCCACTGTCAGACTGCAGGTGGTGGCAGCACCCCCTGGCATCCTGGAGGCCAAACGACAGCAGGTCCAGGCCGGTGTGGGTCAGAGCCTGTGGTTACCCTGTACCGCTCAGGGCAGCCCCCAGCCCACCGTGTACTGGGTCCTCTATGATGGAACGGCGGTGCGGCCCCTGAAGCCCTCTGTGGACCCCAGGGTGTCTGTGTTCGCTAACGGGACGCTCCACCTGACCGATACGGCCGGCACGGACAGTGGGAAGTACGAGTGCATCGTCACCAGCTCTACAGGGTCGGAGCGCAGGGTGGTGACGCTGACGGTGGAGAAGAAGGAGATGGCTCCTGAGATCGTGGAGGCATCACACCGCAGGACAGAGCTGGCGTATGGGGACCAGCTGAGGCTGAACTGCTCAGCCACCGGGGACCCCAAACCCAGGATCATCTGGAGACTACCGTCCAAGGCTGTGGTGGACCAGTGGCACAGGTAATGATTACTTAGTCTGTATTACACATGTAATCACACAGACTATTCTGAGACGTACAGGCACAATCACACGCCAGCAGATAAACATCCACACCCTCTGAAAGGTATCCAGGTTCTTTGTGCTACAACACAGCTGTTTAAAACCTCTCTAGGGTATGTGGGACGAAATCGTCCCACCTAGTCAACAGCCAGTGGAATCGAGTGGCGCGAAATACAAATACCTTAGAAATTCTATAACTTCAATTTCTCAAACATATGACTATTTTACACATTTTTAAAGACAAGACTCTCGTCTAACCACATTGTCCGATTTCAAAAAGGCTTTACAACGAAAGCAAAACATTAGATTATGTCAGGAGAGTACCCAGCCAGAAATAATCACACACCCATTTTTCAAGCTAGCATATAATGTCACAAAAACCAAAACCACAGCTAAATGCAGCACTAACCTTTGATGATCTTCATCAGATGATACTCCTAGGACATTATGTTATACAATACATGCATGTTTTGTTCAATCAAGTTCATATTTATATCAAAAACCAGCTTTTTACATTAGCATGTGACGTTCAGAACTAGCAAACATACTGAAAACTTCCGGTGAATTTACTAAATTACTCACTATAAACGTTCACAAAAAACATAACAATTATTTTAAGAATTATAGATACAGAACTCCTTTATGCAATCGTGGTGTCAGATTTTAAAATAGCTTTTCAGCAAAAGCACATTTTGCAATATTCTGAGTAGATAGCTCGCCATCACGGGCTAGCTAATTTGACACCCACCAAGTTTAGCACTCACCAAAAACAATTGGATTACCTTTGCTGTTCTTCGTCAGAATGCACTCCCAGGACTTCTACTTCATCCACAAATGTTGTTTTGGTTCAAAATAATCCATAGATATGTTCAAATATCCTCTGTTTTGTTCTTGCGTTCAAGACACTATCCGAACGGTGACGCGCGGACGCGTATCGTGACAAAAAAATTCAAAATCTTCCATTACCGTACTTCGAAGCATTTTACATTTTCAGTCTTTGAACGAAAAAGACGTCTCCCGGTCGGAATATTATCGCTATTTTATGAGAAAAATCGCATAAAAATTGATTTTAAACAAACGTTTTTCTCATAAAATAGCGATAATAGTCCGACCGGGAGACGTCTTTTTCGTTCAAAGACTGAAAATGTAAAATGGCCTCTTCATGTGCACGCGCGCACCCATCTCATTGTTCTCAGATCGACCACTATCCAAATGCGCTACTGTTTTTCAGGCAGGGGCTGCAAAGTCATCATTCAATGTTCTGGCGCCTTCTGAGAGCCTATGGGAGCCTTAGAAAGTGTCACGTTACAGCAGAGATCCTCTGTTTTTGATAAAGAGAGTATAGAAGGCCAAGAAATGGTCAGAGATTGCACTTCCTGTACAGAATCTTCTCAGGTTTTGGCCTGCCATATGAGTTCTGTTATACTCACAGACACCATTCAAACAGTTTTAGAAACTTTAGGGTGTTTTCTATCCAAATCAAACAATTATATGCATATTCTAGTTTCTGGGCAGTAGTAATAACCAGATTAAATCGGGTACGTTTTTTATCCGGATGTGAAAATACTGCCCCCTACCCTAGAGAGGTTAAAAAACCCAAAATAGATGTTATTGTAACTTCTCCCCAAATTATTTACTTGTGTTTCCAGTGCAGAGAGCTTCGACTGGGGTTCTTCAGCGAGAGGTATTGTGCCTCTCCAATAAAACGTTGAGTTAGTCCATCCATGCACTGAGCACCTAAAACACTGAAGTTTGAAAATGTACAGAAACGTGGATGGAAAACAGAGAAAATAAAGACAGACTGAACACATCATGTAAAGACTGCTTTGTTATACTGTACAGTATCTCTTTTTTCATTTTAAACTTCTGGCTTAGGGTCTCCATTTTCCCCTCATTTTCAGCTTCCTGCATTGACCCTCAGGGTGCTACCCGTAACATAGGGAATAATAGTGTTTAATGTTTTTATAATAGTCAGATTAGTCGATGCCCATGTGTTTAACATCAGGAGAGAAGGTAAATAAGATGCGTGAGCTCCTTGAGCGTGTGGATTTAAGGTATAACCGATCTGATAGCTCAATGGAAAGGGTATTATCGTGATTAATGGAATCTAGAAGAAACTGGAGCTGCATGTGAAGTCCTTTAGATCTGAAAATGTAAGTTGGAAGGAAAAGGATGTTTGGCTTGCTTTGTCTGAGTGTGTTTATAATTAACAGTGGACTTTGTTTTCAAAAGAATTGCGTGCCAGTGTTCATGTCCTCTAAGACTGATGTTTTGGTGACCATAATATTTCAATTTATACAGGAAAATGTTTTATTCGTTTCAGTACCAACATTTTAACACTCACGCAAGTGGGCTTACATGTTTGGACCTATCCAGGAAAAAGTTTCCTTTGTATTGATATTCAGACGACACCGCTAATGATCATTAGCATGAACTAAACATCTGATCTACAGCTGTTAATTAATTAATTAATGAGCTGGAATCTCTCCAAGGACAAAAGGTACACTATAGTCTTCCACTGAACCCATAACATATCATCTCATGACAAGCCTTACATAGCTGTTGAACCCAATGAATATGACCCAGTAGAATGACCTTATTCAGCCTCTTAATGTTTTCTCCATTAGCATTTGTTCTTAGCTGGGGAAAACCTGAGACCAGAATAACTGAGGGGGTATTTGCCAAAATAACAAGCGAAGACGACGGCATTTAGACTGGATATCAACATGAACAAGTTTTATTTTATTTGAGCAAGGACCCAGTCAGGGTTCTTTAAAGAGGAACTTGAGAGAACCAGAAGAACATTGGCATGCTGGTGGAGGACTTTATATTGCTCCTAATAATGTAGTTGACATTCTGCCATGTATCCTCTCTGCATGCAACCACTGAAAATAGAGCTCGTACATATTTCGTGACAGAGACTTATGTAGAACATTGGCCAACAAAAAAAACGAAACAACGCTTCTTTTGTGAATGTAACAGTAAACAAAAGTCAGTGTCTAATGGTTTGATTCACTGGTCAGTTCATTGAATCGTTATCCCCCCCCCCCCATTTCATTAGCTGAATGGTTTGATTCACTGGTCAGTTCATTGAATCATTATTTCCCACCTATTTCATTAGCTGCATTTTGTAAATAATGACACTTAGTGGAATGCTTTTCCCCTCCCTGTGTTTCTTGTTTGATTTAAACTGTTATGGTGGCTGGCTTGGCAACCCTGACGAGTTTTCTATTAGTGATTTATTATTGTCTGCAACTGTAGTAGGATTCGGAACAAACCATTATTGTGAGTCATCGCCAACGGCCTTGATAAAAGACAGACCCAGGTGAAATACACATATGCTGATCTGCTGTAAGCCTAGCATCTCTCTGTCCCTCCATCCCCCTGTCTCTGTGTGTCAGTTCCATGAGCATGGGCCCTACCTAGTGGACATTCTGTGGGTTGTAGCACACCATTCAACGTATGTTTTTTGTCATGGAGATGGATGGAAGTACCAAGCAGGAGGAGAAGTCATTAGACGCTGCTCACTTGATGAAAAGACTGCTTCTGCTGAAGCTGCAGAATGTTCCAATTAAAACAGAAAATATTCCCCAGTAGTCTAAACCCTACATGGCCTATTGTACATCTGCATAGTATTTTAACACGGAACATGTTATTGTAAAATCAAACATAAGAAATGTAATCTTTGAACATTTTTTAAAGCGTTGAAAATCGAAACAATATTATATCTAATAAAATGGCATTGTTTCTTTCCAATGCTTTATCGGTTATGTGTTGCTATCTTCAAATGATAACTATTTTTTATCTCTTTATCAGGATGGGAAACCGGATCCAGGTCCTGGACAACGGCACCCTGGTCATGGACTCTGTGAGTGACAAGGATGCTGGGGACTACCTGTGTGTGGCGCGCAGCAAGGTGGGAGACGACCTCCAGCTCATGAAGGTCACTGTGTCCATGAAGCCAGCCAAGATCGAGCCCAAGATGTACGGCAAGAAGCGGGTCCCCTACGGCAATGACCTGAAGGTCGACTGTAAGGCATCTGGAACCCCGGAGCCAGAGATATCCTGGGGCCTGCCGGACGGCACCATGGTCAACAGCGCCCTACAGTCAGACAGCAGCAGTGGAGGGGGACGCGCACGGCGATACATCCTGTTTGAAAATGGCACGCTCTATCTTAATCAGGTGTGCAATCTTACATTGGCCTGCTACTCTATAGAAATAATGGGCAGTTTTCATTGGTTAACTCAATGTGACTAGATGTAGTCCTCTGACTCTGAACTGCTGGTGTTGTGTCTGTATACAGGTGGGCATGGCGGAGGAGGGAGACTACACGTGCTATGCCGAGAACCAGCTGGGCAAGGACGAGATGCACGTCCACATCACCGTGGTGACGGCAGCGCCATGGATACGTACGCCCAGCCGGACCTACGCCCAGGTGAAGCCTGGAGGCAAAATTCGCTTTGACTGCGAAGCCACGGGCGAGCCCAAGCCCAAAATCCTGTGGATGCTCCCTACTAACGACATGATCGCAGCCTCCAACGAGCGCTATCTGATGCACATCAACGGCTCCCTGGACATCCAGGACGTTAAGCTGGTGGATGCAGGGCAGTACGTGTGCATGGCTCACAACACCGCCGGGGATGACAGCAAAGTTTACAAGATGGATATCGATGGCAACCCTCCGGTGATCAACGGCAACTCCCAGAACAGGATCGTGGTGAAAGACACGGCCACCAAATACTCCAGGAAGTTCATAGACTGCAAGGCCACTGGAGACCCGCTTCCCAAGATCACCTGGATCATGCCGGATAACATCTTCCTGAACGCTCCGTACTTCGGCAGCAGGATTAACGTCCATCACAATGGAACGCTTGAGTTTCGGAACGTCCGTCCGACGGACATGGCGGAGTTCATCTGCATGGCGAGGAATGACGGAGGAGAGGCAGTGATGGTGGTGCAGCTGGAGGTCACAGACATGCTCCTAAGGCCTATCTTTAAGAACCCCTTCAACGAGAGAGTAATGACCCGTATGGGGAAGACCACGGTCCTGAACTGTTCTGCAGATGGTCACCCAACACCAGAAATCATCTGGCTGCTACCCAACGGAACCCGCTTCACGGGGGGCCCCAACCGGGGCTCACGCCAACACCTAGGTGACGACGGAACCTTCGTCATCTACAACCCCAGCAAGGAGGACGCTGGGAAGTACCGCTGTGCCGCTAAGAACTCGGTGGGCTACATTGAGAAGCTGATAGTTCTGGAGGTGGGCCAGAAGCCTTTAATCCTCACCAGGCCCAGAGGGATCATACGCAGTGTGTCTGGTGACCCTCTGTTCCTTCACTGCCTGGCTGATGGTAGCCCCAGACCCAGGATCTACTGGACCATCCCTGGAGGCCACACCCTAGCCAGGCCGCAGGTCCATGGACGCCACCAGTTGATGGAGAATGGGACCCTGGTGGTCAAGGACACCACCCTCCACGACCGGGGAAACTATGTGTGTCGGGCGCGGAATGACGCTGGCGAGGCGATTCTCACAGTGCCAGTCATCATCATCGCCTACCCTCCCCGCATCTCCACGGGACCTCCTTCCACCGTGACAGCGATGGCGGCGGCACCCATACAGCTCAACTGTGCTGCCATCGGGATCCCAAAGCCAGAGATTACCTGGGAGCTGCCAGACCGCTCTGTGCTCTCCACGGCGGGGAAAGGGCGGCCCACGGGCAGCGAGCTGCTCCACCCTCAGGGCACGCTGATCATCCAGAGACCCACTACAGCAGATTCTGGCACCTACAAGTGCCTGGCCAAAAACCACCTGGGCACAGACTCACGGGTCACATATGTACGTGTGCTGTGAGGACCAGCGCTGACTAAAGGGGAATATAAAACCCCTGGACTATAAACTCTAAACAGACACAGTAACTTCACAGTGCTTCTTATGATGTACAATGTCAGGAAAGACTATTTTCCACATGTGGACTTGTGAGGAGTGGGGTTTGTGAAATAGTTTGATCACGGTACAGCTCACATCAATCAAACAAGTAGCAGAACAGGATTATTAAGAGAAGGAGGAGTGAACGGAGGAGGGGACGGAGGAGGGAACAGAGGAGGGAGCGAGGAAAAAAGAGAAGCTGTACAGAGGAGGGTCTGTTCTTTGCCAGGAAAGTCGTGACTAGCGAGGTGTTATTCTTATTATAACAGAGTCAGAGGTCTGGAAACCCACGGCTGGTTCTCATTTGAGGTGTTTTTAAAAAGGGGCTAGAGGGTGGGTCTTACAGTGAGGCTACTTGTTGAGTGTTTTGACCAGACATTTTACTATTACAGCCTGTGGGGTGAGAGGAAGAGAGAAACTCACTATATTCCCTCTGGACACTTCCTCAATGTTTTATTTTTTGGGGTGTTGGTAATGACTGATTTGCTGCAATGACAGAAACATTCTATTATCAGAATGTTTCTAACTATTTTGCTTTCAAGACATTTCATATTTCTTGTGAACAAATCTTTGTAAACAGGCAGTATATTTTAATGAAATCTGCCAAATATACATTTTTAATAAACATTTTACACTGGATTGTCATACAGTTTTTCTAAACAAATTTCTCACATTTCTAACTGTTTATATTTTTTTATTAACATTGTTAGTTTGTCATGTTGTTGTCTACCTTCCCCTCTCGGGGTTTGACAGTGCTTGTATCAATACAAATGCAGGAGTTTGATTGGTGTTAATAGCGACTTTTAGGAGGTGAAATTATCACTTACACAGTATTCAGTGGCATCGTATGAACTGTCACTAAAAGTAAATGCATTATTGGTTTTATAAAATAATATTCCTTTTGTAACTATTATCTACTTTGTGAATCAATGGTACGCAGGAGATGAAATTAAACCAAAGATGGAATGTGTTTCTTGTACTGTATTTTGTCCTGTTTTGACAATGTGAAGCTAATTGAGCTGAGTAAAGCAAGGTGGCTGAATGGATTTGTTTTGAGCAACCTGGTCTCAGAGCATTTTGTAATATTATGTATGTAAATCTGAGACGCTCCATGTAGTATGATATGTTAAGTTTCGTATGTTATGTATTAAATTGTGGATCTCCATCACCCCTTTTGTATGATATGTTACCAATTACAATTTGTATTATATGTTACGAATTAGCAAAAAGGTACAATGTATTACAAATTTGCGAATGTACTACATATTACAAATTTGCAGAACGTATTATATGTTACGAATTAAAGCTAGGTGACTAAAGTTAGCTTGCTGGCTAATGTTAGCTAGGAATTAGGGTTTGGGTTAAGGTTAGGGGAAGGATTTGATAAAAGGGTTAAGGTTAGGGTCAGGGGAAGGGTTAGCTAACATGCTAAGTAGCTAAAAAATAGTAAGTAGTTGAAAAGTTCCGTTTTTTTGTTGTTATTTATGTATAGCCAGGGGAACACTCCAACACTGACATAATTTACAAGCGAAGCATTTGTGTTTAATGAGTCCACCAGATCAGAGGCAGTAGGGATGACCAGGGATGTTCTCTTGATACGCTCATGAATTGTCCAATTCTCCTGTCCTGCTAAGCATTCAAAATGTAACGAGTACTTTTGGGTGTCTGGGAAAACGTATGGGATAAAATGTAAAACCTTTTCTTTAGGAATGTAGTGTAGTAAAAGTAAAAGTAGTCAAAAATATAAATAGTAAAGTAATGTACAGATACCCAAAAAAACGACTTAAGTAGTACTTTAAAGTATTTTTACTTAAAAACTGTAATATATTGTTATACCGAGTCGTGGCTGAACGATGACACGGATAATATAGAGCTGGCTCGGTTTTCCGCGCATCGGCAGGACAGAGCAGCTACGTCTGGTAAGACATAGCTGCGTGTCTATTTGTCAATAACTGCTGGTGCGAGATGTCTAATATTAAATAAGTCTTGAGTTATTGCTTGCCTGAGGTAGAGTACTTCATGATAAGCTGTAGACCACACTATCTACCAAGAGAGTTCACAAAACTGATGCTGGCACTAATACCGCACTCAACAAGCTGTATAAGGCCCTAAGCAAACAAGAAAATGCTCATCCAGAAGCAGCTCTCCTAGTGGCCGGGGACTTTAATGCAGGCAAATTTAATGTCCCATTGGTAGGATAGTCTCGTCCGTAGATCATCCAGTTTGTTTTCCGATGGTTGGCCAATAGAACCGATGGTAGTGGTGATTGACTCACTTGCCTACGAATCCTAACAAGGCACCCCAACCTTCTCCCTCTGTATCTCTGCCTTTTCTTCACACTAATGACAGGGATATGGGCCTGTTCTCCAGAAAGCAGTATATCCTTCGCCTCATAAGGATCGGACCCTTTTTTTCTATTTTTGCCCAAAATGACATACCCAACTCTAACTGCTTGTAGCTCAGGACCTGAAGCAAAGATATGCAAATTCTTGATACCATCTGAAAGGAAACACTTTGAAGTTTGTGGAAATGTGAAATGAATGTAGGAGAATTTAACACATTAGATCTGGTAAAAGATAATACAAAGAAACAAACAGTCATTTTTTTGTATTTTCTTTGTACCATCATCTTTGAAATGCAAGAGAAAGGCAATTTAGATTTTGACCAATAGATGGCAGCAGGGTATGTGATACGTTTTGGACTGATCCAATGAACCATTGCATTTATGTAACAACTGTTGTATCAAGACTGCCCAAATTTGACTAATTGGTTTATTAATAACTTTTCTAGTTCATAATTGTGCACTCTCCTCAACCAATAACATGGTATTATTTCACTGTAATAGCTACAGTAAATTGGACAGTACAGTTAGATTAACAAGAATTTAAGCTTTCTGCCAATATCAGATAAGTCTATGTCCTGGGAAATGTTCTTGTTACTTACAACCTCATGCTAATCGCATTAGCCTACGTTATCTCAACCGTCCCGCAGGGGAACCCACCAAACCTGTAGAGGTTAAAGAAAAAATCTTTGTCCAGTTCGAGGTGAGTAAACTCTGTTCTAATGTCCAGAAGCTATTTTCGGTCATAAGAGACGGTAGCAGCAACTTCATGCACAAAATAACTTACAAACAATGCGAAAAAACAAACAGAATAGAGCAGTTGGTAGTATTACTTCTACCATGTTAAGTCTAGCCTATGATACCAGGCTGCATTTGAGTTGTGTTCAAGGGGGCAATTTTAAACAGAGGGCCACATAGGCCAAATAGGTTCCTCAGCCAGGCCACTATGGGGTTGGAGGCTCTAGGGTTTGTGCCAAAGTTGTTTTTAGAGCTCACTGCCTAGGTGATGGAGGTCATTAGGAACAGCACCTCTGTTCCCTACAGAGGAGGGAGGGGAGAGTGATGGAGGAAGGTGAGGGAGGGAGTGGGGGTAGGGGAGGGGGTGAGGGAGTGGTAGTAAGGTACTCTGGCTGCAGGAAAGGATTTATTGAGGCTTCTGGTTGACTTTCTCCAGCTGTGAAAATAACGTCTCTCCCTACCTTGTGATGTGTGAGATCCCTTCTCTCCGTACCCTGGGATGTGTGAGATCCCTTCTCTCGCTACCCTGGGATGTGTGAGATCCGTACAGGGACATTTGGTTTGAGAGTCTACGATGACTTCAATGCCTTTATGATAAATGGAGTGCAAGAGAGAGAGAGAGAGAAGAGGGAGCTAGAGAGAGAGAGAGAGCGAGAGAGAGAGAGAAGAGGGAGCTAGAGAGAGAGAGTGAAGAGGGAGCTATAGCGAGGGAATGAGAGAGAAGAGGGAGCTATAGTGAGGGAGAGAGAGGGAAAGAAGAGGGAGCTATAGAGAGAGAGAGAGAGAGAGAGGAGAGAGAGAGAGAGAGAAGAGGGAGCTATAGCGAGAGTGAGAGAGAGAGAGAAGAGGGAGCTATAGAGAGAGAGAAGAGGGAGCTATAGCGAGAGAGAGAGAGAGAGAGAGAGAGAGAAGAGGGAGCTATAGCAAGAGTGAGAGAGAGAGAGAGAGAAGAGGGAGCTATAGAGAGAGAGAGAGAAGAGGGAGCTATAGCGAGAGAGAGAGAGAGAGAGAGAGAAGAGAAAGAGAGATGGGGAAGAGAAAGATAAGGATAAGATCAAGAGCAATTATATTTGTGTCGTCAACAAACACTTTTAAAGCTTTCTATTTCCAAATAATATGATTTCATAGTTTTTCTTGTACTTTAGGAACATACACTTTCTTACCAGTTGTTCATAAGAGGAGGACAGTTGAAAAAGAAGACCACAGACTCCTCTCGCCACTCCACGGTCTGCACAGTGTTCTCCTTTGTCTTGCTGGCTGGATCGCTCCTCTTGAGAAAATGGGTCAGAACAATCATTTTAAAACGTTAATTACAACATTTCATCTGCTGTACGGCATTACAACTGGAAAATATTTCACAGTAAATTGCAGCAAATTAAGGGTCACTTTTAATGATGCACATTTAACCTCTCTCGGGTAGGGGGCAGTATTTTCACGGCCGGATAAAAAACGTACCTGATTTAAACTGGTTACTACTCTTTTCCAGAAACGAGAATATGCATATAATTGGTAGATTTGGATAGAAAACACTCTAAAGTTTATAAAACTGTTTGAATGGTGTCTGTGAGTATAACAGAACTCATATGGTAGGCCAAAACCTGAGAAGATTCCATACAGGAATTGCCCTCTCTGACCATTTCTTGTGCTTCTGTGGCATCTCTGTCGAAAATACAGGATCTCTGCTGTAACGTGACAATTTCTAAGGCTCCCATAGGCTCTCTGAAGGCGCCAGAAAGAGGAATGAGATCTCTGCTCTCTCTGGGCTAGGTACAGGAGCGCTGTTTGTGAGTGGTCAGGCTGGTGGCTCAGAGACAGGAGATGCACGGCCCCGAGAAGTGGCCATGTTTTTCTTTCAGCCTTTGAACGAAAACAATGTCGCCCGGTTGGAATATTATCGCTATTTTACGAGAAAAATAGCATAAACATTTATTTTAAACAGCGTTTGACATGCTTCGAAGTACGGTAATGGAATATTTTGAAATGTTTTGTCACGACATGCATCCGCGCGTCACCCTTCAGATAGGGACCTGAACGCACGAACAAAACGGAGGATATTTGAACATAACTATGGATTATTTTGAACCAAAACAACATTTGTGGTTTAAGTAGTAGTCCTGGGAGTGCATTCTGACGAAGAACAGCAAAGGTAATCCAATTTTTCTACTAGTAATTCTGAGTTTACTGAGCCTCGATGTTGGCGAGTGTCTGTTTAGCTAGCCTTGATGGCCTAGCTATCTACTCAGAATATTGCAAAATGTGCTTTTGCCGAAAAGCTATTTTAAAATCTGACACCGCGATTCCATAAAGGAGTTCTGTATCTATAATTCTTTAAATAATTATTATGTATTTTGTAAACGTTTATCAAGAGTAATTTAGTAAATTCACCGGAAGTTTTCAGGGGGTGTATGCTAGTTCTGAACGTCACATACTAATGTAAAAAGCTGTTTTTTGATATAAATATGAACTTGATTGAACAAAACATGCATGTATTGTATAACATAATGTCCTAGGAGTGTCATCTGATGAAGATCATCAAAGGTTAGTGCTGCATTTAGCTGTGTTTTGGGTATTTGTGATGCATGCTAGTTGCTTGAAAAATGGCTGTGTGATTATTTCTGGCTGGGTACTCTCCTAACATAATCTAATGTTTTGCTTTCGCTGTAAAGCCTTTTTGAAATCGGACAATGTGGTTAGATTAACGAGAGCCTTTTCTTTAAAATGGTGTAAAATAGTCACATGTTTGAGAAATTGAAGTTATAGCATTTTTAAGGTTTTTGTATTTCACGCCACTCGATTCCACTGGCTGTTGACTAGGTGGGACGATTTCGTCCCACATACCCGAGAGAGGTTAAAGCAGGCAGAACAAAGGCCCAGCTCCCGTTGACTTCAGTTTGACCTCGATTCAAATGCCATCGCTACAGCTGAAATATGATGAGAATATAACAACAGCCAACAAAGAAGAATTGAGATTCTAGATCTATGGGACTGTAGTACAGAACTCACCATCTGTTTGAAGGTATTGTAAGAAGGAGCTGGTATTTTTCCACTCCGCCTCTGTTCAACTTAGTCACACGGTCAAAACAAAGAACCTCTGAGAGTGACCACAGTTTTTCAATCCATCTTGTCTTTTACTAATCAAATCAAATCAAATCAATTTTTATATAGCCCTTCGTACATCAGCTGATATTCTCAAAGTGCTGTACAGAAACCCAGCCTAAAACCCCAAACAGCAAGCAAAGTATGTGAAAGAAGCACGGTGGCTAGGAAAAACTCCCTAGGAAAAACTCCCTAGAAAGGCCAAAAACCTAGGAAGAAACCTAGAGAGGAACCAGGCTATGAGGGGTGGCCAGTCCTCTTCTGGCTGTGCAGGGTGGATATTATAACAGAACATGGTCAAGATGTTAAAATGTTAAAATGTTCATAAATGACCAGCATGGTCAAATAATAATAATCATAGTAGTTGTCGAGGGTGCAACAAGCACGTCCGGTGAACAGGTCAGGGTTCCATAGCCGCAGGCAGAACAGTTGAAACTGGAGCAGCAGCACGGCCAGGTGGACTGGGGACAGCAAGGAGTCATCATACCAGGTAGTCCTGAGGCATGGTCCTAGAGAAAGACAGAAAGAGAGAAAGAGAGAATTAGAGAGAGCATATTTAAATACACACAGGACACCGGATAAGACAAGAGAAATACTCCAGATGTAACAGACTGACCCTAGCCCCCCGAATTATAGATTAAGAATTAAGAATTATAGATACAGCACTCCTTTGTGCAATCGAGGCGTCCGATTTTAAAATAGCTTTTCGGTGAAAGCACATTTTGCAATATTCTCAGTAGATAGCCCAGCCATCACGGCTAGCCATTTAGACACCGACCAAGTTTAGCCCTGACCAAACTCCGATTTACTATTACAAAAGTTTGATTACCTTTGTTGTCTTCGTCAGAATGCACTCCCAGGACTGCTACTTCAATAACAAATGTTGGTTTGGTCCAAAATAATCCATTGTTATATCCAAATAGCGGCGTTTTGTTCGTGCGTTCCAAGACACTATCCGAAGTGTAAATAAGGGTCACGAGCATGGCACAATTCGTGACAAAAAAAATCTAAATATTCCATTACCGTACTTCGAAGCATGTCAACCGCTGTTTAAAATCCATTTTTATGCCATTTTTCTCGTAAAAAAGCGATAATATTCCGACCGGGAATCTGCGTTTAGGTAAACAGAGGAAAGAAAACAAAGCATTCGGTCGACGCGGGCACGCGCCTGAGTCTCACAGTACTGTAACCAGCCACTACCCAAACGCGCTACTTTTTTTCAGCCAGAGCCTGCAAAGCCACGATTCAGCTTTTTGCCGCCTTCTGAGAGCCCATTGGAGCCGTAGGAAGTGTCACGTAACAGCAGAGATCCTTTGTTTTGGATAGAGATGACAAAGAAGGCCAAGAAATGGTCAGACAGGGTACTTCCTGTACAGAATCTTCTCAGGTTTTGACCTGCCATTTGAGTTCTGTTATACTCACAGACACCATTCAAACTGTTTTAGAAACTTTGGAGTGTTTTCTATCCAAAACCAATAAGTATATGCATATTCTAGTTACTGGGCAGGAGTAGTAACCAGATTAAATCGGGTACGTTTTTTATCCAGCCGTGTCAATACTGCCCCTTAGCCATAGCAGGTTTTAATCTAACCACACTGTCCGATTTCAAAAAGGCTTTACAGCGAAAGCAAAACATTAGATTATGTCAGCAGAGTACCCAGCCAGAAATAATCAGACACCCATTTTTCAAGCTAGCATATAATGTCACATAAACCCAAACCACAGCTAAATGTAGCACTAACCTTTGATGATCTTCATCAGATGACAACCCTAGGACATTATGTTATACAATACATGCATGTTTTGTTCAATCAAGTTCATATTTATATCAAAAACCAGCTTTTTACATTAGCATGTGACTAGCATGTGACTAGCATTCCCACCGAACACTGCCGGTGAATTTACTAAATTACTCACGATAAACGTTCACAAAAAGCATAACAATTATTTTAAGAATTATAGATACAGAACTCCTCTATGCACTCGATATGTCCAATTTTAAAATAGCTTTTCGGTGAAAGCACATTTTGCAATATTCTCAGTAGATAGCCCGGCATCACAGGGCTAGCCATTTAGACACCCAGCAAGTTTAGCACTCACCAAAGTCAGATTTACTATAACAAAAATGTTATTACCTTTGCTGTCTTCGTCAGAATGCACTCCCAGGACTTCTACTTCAATAACAAATGTTGGTTTGGTCCAAAATAATCCATCCTTATATCCAAATAGCGGCGTTTTGTTCGTGCGTTCAAGACACTATCCGAAAGGGTAAATATGATGAGCATGGCGCAATTCTTGACAAAAAAAATCTAAATATTCCATTACCGTACTTCGAAGCATGTCAACCGCTGTTTAAAATCAATTTTTATGCAATTTTTCTCATAAAAAAGCGATAATATTCCGACCGGGAATCTGCGTTTAGGTAAACAGACAAAATAAAATAAAGCATGGGGTCGACTCGGGCACGCGCCTAAGCCCATAGTACTCTGATCGGCCACTTGCCAAACGCGATAAAGTGTTTCAGCCAGAGGCTGCCTCAATATCGTTCAACTTTTTCCCGGGCTCTGAGAGCCTATGGGAGCCGTAGGAAGTGTCACGTTATAGCAAATATCCTCAGTCTTCAATAAAAAGAGCCAAGATGAAACACAACTTGTCAGACAGGCCACTGTGGAATCTTGGAATCTTCTCAGGTTTTGGCCTGCCATATGAGTTCTGTTATACTCACAGACACCATTCAAACTGTTTTAGAAACTTTAGGGTGTTTTCTATCCAAAGCCAATAATTATATGCCTATTCTAGTTACTGGGCAGGAGTAGTAACCAGATTAAATCGGGTATGTTTTTTATCCGGCCGTGTCAATACTGCCCCCTAGCCCTAACAGGTTACTTCTTGCATCTAGACGTTCCGCTAGCGGAACACCGCTCCAATATCCAATGATAGGGCGTGGCATGAAATACAAACTCCTCGGAAATCCGAAAACTTCAATTTTTCAAACATATGACTATTTTACACTATTATAAAGACAAGACTCTCTTTTATCTAACCAAACTGTCCGATTTCAAAAAAGCATTAAAACGAAAACAAAACATTAGATTATGTCAGGAGAGTACCCAGCCAGAAATAATCAGACACCCATTTTTCAAGCTAGCATATAATGTCAGAAAAACCAAAACCACAGCTAAATGCAGCACTAACCTTTGATGATCTTCATCAGATGACATTCCTAGGACATTATGTTATACAATACATGTATGTTTTGTTCAATCAAGTTCATATTTATATCAAAAACCAGCATTTTACATTAGCATGTGACGTTCAGAACTAGCATTCCCTTCGACCACTTCTGGTAAATTTACTAAATTACTCACGATAAACGTTCACAAAAAACATAACAATTATTTTAAGAATTATAGATACAGAACTCCTTTATGCAATCGCGGTGTCAGATTTTGCATTTTGCAATATTCTGAGTAGATAGCCCGGCCATCACAGGCTAGCTATTTTGACACCCACCAAGTTTGGTACTCACCAAACTCAGATTTACTATAAGAAAAATATGATTACCTTTGCTGTTCTTCGTCAGAATGCACTCCCAGGACTTCTACTTCAACAACAAATGCTGGTTTGGTTCCAAATAATCCATAGTTATATCCAAATAGCGGCGTTTTGTTCGTGCGTTCAAGACACTATCCGAAGGGTAACGCGCCCGCGCGTATCGTGACAAAAAAATTCTAAATATTCCATTACCATACTTCGAAGCATGTCAAACGCTGTTTAAAATCAATTTTTATGCGATTTTTCTGGTAATATAGCAATAATATTCCGACCGGGAGTCGTTGTTTTTGTTCAAAGACTGAAAATGTAAAATGGACTCTTCACGTGCACGCGCGCACCCGTCTCATTGTTCTCAGATCGACCACTATCCAAATGCGCTACTGTTTTTCAGCCATGGACTGCAAAGTCATCATTCAACGTTCTGGCACCTTCTGAGAGCCTATGGGAGCCTTAGAAAGTGTCACGTTACAGCAGAGATCCTCTGTTTTCAATAAAGATGCTAAAGAAGGCCAATAAATGGTCAGAGAGGGCACTTCCTGTTTGGAATCTTCTCAGGTTTTGGCCTGCCATATGAGTTCTGTTATACTCACAGACACCATTCAAACAGTTTTAGAAACGTTAGGGTGTTTTCTATCCAAATCAAACAATTATATGCATATTCTAGTTTCTGGGCAGGAGTAATAAACAGATTAAATCGGGTACGTTTTATATCCGGCCGTGAAAATACTGCCCCTATCCATAACAGGTTAATCCCAAAGAAAATCTGTGGAGGGAGCTGAAGGTTCGTGTTGCCAAACGTCAGCCTCGAAACCTTAATGACTTGGAGAAGATCTGCAAAGAGGAGTGGGACAAAATCCCTCCTGAGATGTGTGCAAACCTGGTGGCCAACTACAAGAAACGTCTGACCTCTGTGATTGCCAACAAGGGTTTTGCCACCAAGTACTAAGTCATGTTTTGCAGAGGGGTCAAATACTTATTTCCCTCATTAAAATGCAAATCATTTTATAACATTTTTGACATACGTTTTTCTGGATTTTTTTGTTGTTATTCTGTCTCTCACTGTTCAAATAAACCTACCATTAAAATTATAGACTGATCATTTCTTTGTAAGTGGGCAAACGTACAAAATCAGCAGGTGATCAAATACTTTTATCCCCACTGTATCTTAATCTCACTTTCTATCTACAAACTAAATATACTTTCCTGCAACCCGCCTCACCTGATGTGGTACGGATCTGCTATGTCTATTCCTTATAACTGGAAATTCCATTAGGAGCTAGCCAGATAACTAGTTACTAGTCTTTGTTAGCCACGTTTAGCGGTCTTCGTCTTTTCCCCCATCATCAGCCAGCCTTAGCTCGGACAACACCTGCCAGCCTGCACAGCGCGATATCAACCCAGAGCATATCGGACTGCTTCTCTCTACCATATCACCGGATTCCTGCCGCTCTGGATCATTACACCGGATCATTACACCGAATCATCACAGCTAGCTAGCTGCAAACGAGTGGCTACTGTTAGCTAACGCCTCTGTCCAAAAGCAAGCACCAGCTAGCCTTGAGCTAGCCTCGACCTAGGCCCATATACCAGCTTATTCTAGGGCTAAAATACCTTCTTTGCCAATTGGCCTGGACCCTTTATTGTCAACACAGAGCCCTGCCAATCCATCACGACTGGACTGCCGACGTGATCGCCTGATGTGGTCTCAACAGGCTATTCTGTTATGATGTCACCGAAGAACCATCTAACATCTAACGTGGCTAACAAAGACATCCTGTGTCCCCTGCTCGCCTAGGGTAGTAGTGACTACCGAAAAGCACCCTGACTCAACTATTGCTGCTCTTTTGACCGTATGATCACTCAGCTAAACAGCTGATGCCCTCTGGACTGTTTCAATAACACAGTACTTCAGTTTGTTTACCTGTCAGCCCCAGCCTCAAACTCAGGTCATGTATGTACATAACTGACCCGCTCTGCCCATTCATCGCCATTTACCCGCTGTTGTCTTAGCTCTTCTGATCAACGCCTGTGATTGCTTTATACCTCTCTCTAATGTCAATATGCCTTGTCTACTGCTGTCTTGGCTAGTTCTTACTGTTTTATTTCACTGTAGAGCCCTCAGTCCAGCTCAAAATGCCTTAGATAGCTCTTTTGTCCCACCCACACAAATGCGGAGACCTAACCTGGCTTAACTGGTGCCTCCATAGATGAAACCTCTCTCATCGTCACTCAACGCCTAGGTTTACCTCCACTGTACTCACATCCTACCATACCCTTGTCTGTACATTATGCCTTGAATCTATTCTACCACGCCCAGAAATCTGCTCCTATTATTCTCTGTCCCCAACGCACTAGACAACCAGTTCTTATAGCCTTTAGCCGTACCCATATCCTACTCCTCCTCTGTTCCTCTGGTGATGTAGAGGTTAACCCAGGCCCTGTAGCCCTGCCCCTGCTCCTATTCGCTAGGCGCTAACATTTGTTGACTTCTGTAACCGTAAAAGCCTTGGTTTCATGCATGTTAACATGAGAAGCCTCCTCCCTAAATTTGTTTTATTCACTGCTTTAGCTCACCCCGCCAACCCTGATGTCCTAGCCGTGTCTGAAACCTGGCTTAGGAAGGCCACCAAAAATTTTGAAATTACCATCCCCAGCTACAACATTTTCCACCAAGATAGAACTGCCGAAGGGGGTGGAGTTGCAATCTACTGCAGAGAGAGCCTGCAGAGTTCTGTCATGCTATCCATGTCTGTGCCCAACCAGTTCGAGCTTCTACTTTTAAAAATCTATCTTTCCAGAAATAAGTCTTTCACTGTTGTCACTTGTTATAGAGCCCAAGACACCATATATGTGCCCTGGACACCATATATGAATTAATTGCCCCCCATTTATCTTCAGAGTTTGCACTGTTAGGTGACCTAAACTGGGATATGCTTAACACCCCGGCCGTCGTACAATCTAAACTAGATGCCCTCAATCTCACACAAATTATCATACTCTAAATCCGTAAACATGGACACCCTCATAGATATCATCCTGACCAACCTGCCCTCCAAATACACCTCTGCTGTCTTAAACCAGGATCTCAGTGATCACAGCCTCATTGCCTGCGTCCGTAATGGGTCCGCGGTCAAACGACCACCCCTCATAACTGTTACACGCTCCCTAAAACACTTCAGCGAGCAGGCCTTTCTAATAGACCTGGCCCAGGTATCCTGGAAGGATATTGACCTCATTCCGTCAGTAGAGGATGGCTGGCTATTCTTTAAAAGTGCTTCCCTCACCATCTTAAATAAGCATGCACCAATAAAAAAATGTTGAACTAACAGATATAGCCCTCGGTTCACTCCAATCTGAATGTCCTTGACCAGCACATAAACATCCTGTGGCGTACTGCATTAGCATCGAATAGCCCCTGCAATATGCGTCTTTTCAGGGAAGTTAGGAACCAATATACACAGGCAGTTAGGAAAGCTAGCTTTTTCAAACAGGAATTTGCATCCTGCAGCACAAACTCCAAAAAGTTCTGGGACACTGTAAAGTCCATGGAGAATAAGAGCACCTCCTCCCAGCTGCCACTGCACTGAGGCTAGGAAACACTGTCACCACTGATAAATCCACAATAATCAACAATTTCAAGAAGCATTTTTCTACGGCTGGCCATGCTTTCCTCTTGGCTACCCCAAACCTGGCCAACAGCTCCGCACCCCCCGCAGCTACTTGCCCAAGCCTACCCAGCTCCTCCTTCACCCAAATCCAGATAGCAGATGTTTTGAATGAGCTGCAAAACCTGGACCCCTACAAATCAGCTGGGCTAGACAATCTGGACCCTCTCTTTCTAAAATTATCCACCGCCATTGTTGCAACCCCTATTACCAGTCTGTTCAACCTCTCTTTCGTATCGTCCGAGATCCCTAAAGATTGGAAAGCTGCCACGGTCATCCCCTCTTCAAAGAGGGAGACACTTTAGACCCAAACTCTTACAGACCTATATCCATCCTGCCCTGCCTTTCTAAAGCCTTCGAAAGCCAAGTTACAAACAGATCACTGACCATTTCGAATCCCACCGTACCTTCTCCGCTATGCAATCTGGTTTCCGAGCTGGTCATGGGTGCACCTCAGCCACGCTCAAGGTCCTAAACGATATCATAACCACCATCGATAAAAGACAATACTGTGCAGCTGTCTTCATCGTCCTGGCCAATGCTTTCAATTCTGTCAATCACCGCATTCTCATTGGCAAACTCGACAGCCTTGGTTTCTCAAATGACTGCCTCGCCTGGTTCACCAACTACTTCTCAGACAGAGTTCAGTGTGTCAAATCGGAGGGCCTGTTGTCCGGACCTCTGGCAGTCTCTATGGGGTGCCACAGGGTTCAATTCTCAGGCCGACTCTTTTCTCTATATACATCAATGATGTCGCTCTCCCTGCTGGTGATTCTCTGATACACCTCTACGAAGATGACACCATTCTGTATACTTCTGGCCCTTCTTTGGACACTGTGTTAACAAACCTCCAGATGAGCTTCAATGCCATCCAACACTCCTTCTGTGCCTCCAACTGCTCTTAAATGCAAGTCAAACTAAATGCATGCTCTTCAACGGATCGCTGCCCGCACCTGCCCGTCTAGCATCACTACTCTGGACGGTTCTGACTTAGAATATGTGGACAACTACAAATACCTAGGTGTCTGGTTAGACTGTAAACTCTCCTTCCAGACTCACATTAAGCATCTCCAATCCAAAATTAAATCTTGAATCGGCTTCCTATTTCGCAACAAGGCCTTCTTCACTCATGTTGCCTAACATACCCTCGTAAAACTGACTATCCTACCGATCCTTGACTTCGGCAATGTCATTTACATAATTGCCTTCAACACTACTCAGCAAAATGGATGTATTCTATCACAGTGCCATCCGTTTTGTAACCAAAGCCCCATATTCTACCCACCACTGTGACCTGCATGCCCTTGTTGGCTGGCCCTCGCTTCATATTCATGGTCAAACCCACTGGCTCCAGGTTATCTATAAGTCTTTGCTAGGTAAAGCCCCGCCTTATCTCAACTCACTGGTCACCATAGTAACACCCACCCATAGCACGCGCTCCAGCAGGTATATTTAACTGGTCATCCCCAAAGCCAACTCTTCCTTTGGCTGCCTTTCCTTCCAGTTCTCTGCTGCCAATGATTGGAACGAATTGCAAAAATCCCTGAAGCAGGAGTCTTATATCTCCCTCACTAACTTTAAGCATAAGCTGTCAGTGCAGCTTACCGATCATTGCACCTGTACATGGCCCATCTGTAAATAGCCCACCCAACTACCTCATTCCCATATTGTTATATATTTTTAGCTCCTTTGCACCCCAGTATCTCTACTTGCACATTCATCTTCTGCACATCTATCACTCCAGTGTTAATTTGCTAAACTGTAATTACTTTGCTACTATGGCCTATTTATTGCCTTGCCTCCTTACTCCATTTGCACATGCTGTATATAGAGTTTTCTATTGTGTTATCGACTGTACTTTTGTTTATCCCATGTGTAACTCTGTGTTGTTGTTATTGTCGCACTGCTATGCTTTATCTTGGCCAAGTCTCAGTTGTAAATGAGAACCTTTTCTCAACTGGCCTACCTGGTTAAATAAAGGTGAATTAAAATAAATAAATAAAATAAATAATGAATTAATCGATATTAAAGTATAATTGTAACAAAGTCTCTCTCACTTGATTAGAATTTCCACAACAGTCCCTTCCTGGTCAGTGAAGCATGGAGGAAGCCCATAAACATGTCAATCTGTCCTGTTAAACAGGACACAATTAATTGACAAAGACATTCTCTTATCAGCTCAAATTTAATAGGGATTCACAGAGGGCATCAATGGTTGGTTAAATAACAACATCTCTATAGTTTTTCTGTAGACAGGAGCCAGTCTGGAGCAGTGAGATATGTCAGTAACTGGGATGGGCTCTCTCCTAACAATGCACAATAAAGGTAGTAATATAAATACGAAATAAAACATGTGAAATGCGAGAGAAGAAAAAACAAGAAAAAAATATAAGAAACACGAGAATGCAGTTATATAATATACAGGTCTGATATACAGGTCTGATATACAGGTCTGGGGTCAGTAACTGGGGTCTTTTCAGTAGACTGGAGCCAGTCTGGAGCAGTGAGATATGTCAGTAACTGGGATGGGGCCGTAGGGAATTTTCTTCTGTAACCTTTGGAATGTGAGCCACTGCTTTGTGTTCAGGGAGAAACTTCTTGCAGTTGCATGCGAGAGGGCAACCAAACATAACTAATTGGGATAGCAAGATTGCGTCTGCAACAAATATCCATGTCTTATGTGGTACCACATTGTTGAAGCCCATTCATTATTCATTCAACCGAATGCCAACATATTATGTTGGAGTGTTTGTGCATTTTTTCAGTTCTGGGTTTTGGGGTTTATGTTGAGGGGATTGCAGAGTTTATCTTCCATCGTGGATATTTACGATGGAATCTAAGCATGTGCTTTTCCCATTCGCTCCTGTTCCTCAGAGTGCAATTGAGAGAAGCGCCGATGTCAAATAACTGCTGTTTTTAGACATGATTTTTACAACGTGCTACTGAAATGTGAACCCTGTGCTCCAGAGAGTGTGCCAAGGGTGAGTGGTTGTTCATGCCAAAAAGTAGTCTAGCCAAAATGACTCTTTTAAAGAACACCAATAATTGTGTTTATTAATCTTTGTCATTTAAAGTGAAATGACTGTATGCCATCTGTAAAGCTTTTATTCTAGGTAGAGCCCCCTCCCCGTTTCCCTCACCCCCCCGAACCCAGCCTTCCAGCGGAGATGTCTATCTCCAGCGCAGTGCACAGCAGGAGTCTTGGTCCCAGGGGTTGCATATCACCGGCAGGGGAAGATGGAGCCTGTTTTACCCCTCCCTAGCAGCCCTCCTGTGTGAGACCAGCACTGTTGATGTTCTCCCCTGCTTTCTGATCGGCCCCAGTCCCTCTGTGATTAATGACCTGCCCCCCAAACAACTTTTCACCCACCTTACCACAACTTAACTCAAGCCCTAATCCACGTCACGTCACCTCAACTCAAACCCTCATCTACAGCACCTCGACCCCTCATCTACCACATCTCAACTCAACCCCTCATCCACAGTACGTCAACTTCTCATCAACAGAACCTCAAATCAACCCCTCATCCACAGCACCTCAAATCAACCCCTCATCCACAGCACTTCAAATCAACTCCTCATCCACAGCACCTCAAATCAACTCCTCATCCACAGCACCTCAAATCAACCCCTCATCCACAGCACCTCAAATCAACTCCTCATCCACAGCACCTCAAATCAACCCCTCATCCACAGTACCTCAACTCAAACCCTCATCCACAGCACCTCAAATCAACTCCTCATCCACAGTACCTCAACTCAAACCCTCATCCACAGTACCTCAGCTTAACCCCTCATATCTACCTCAACTAACCTCAATCTCTCATCCACCCTACCTCAACTTTACCTCTCATCCACCCTACCTCAACTTCACCTCTCATCCACCCTACCTCAACTTAACCTTTCATCCACCCTACCTCAACTTAACCTCTCATCCACCCTACCTAAACTAAACCTCTCATCCACCCTACCTCAACTTCACCTCTGTTCAAGTTGCAACTTTCAAGTTTTATTGTCACGTGTGCAGGATACGGCAGGCGTAAAACAGTACAGTGAAATGCTTAACTAGGGAGCTCTCTCCTAACAATGCACAATAAAGGAAGTAATATAAATATGAAATAAAACATCCGAAATGCGCAAGAAAAAATAATAAACACGAGAATGCAGTTATATAATATACAGGTCTGATATACAGGTCTGATATACAGGTCTGATATACAGGTTTGATATACAGGTCTGATATACAGGTCTGATATACAGGTCTAATATACAGGTCTGATATACAGGTCTGATATACAGGTCTGATATACAGGTTTGATATACAGGTCTGATATACAGGTCTGATATACAGGTCTGATATACAGGTCTGATATACAGGTCTGATATACAGGTCTGATATACAGGGCTGATATACAGGTCTAGTATACAGGTCTGATATACAGGTTTGATATACAGGTCTGATATACAGGTCTGATATACAGGTTTGATATACAGGTCTGATATACAGGTCTGATATACAGGTCTAATATACAGGTCACTGGTCGTCCGCACCACCCTCTGCAGGGACTTGCGGTTGCGGGCGGAGTAGGTGCCATACCATAGAACCAGTCAGGATGCTTTCGATGGTACCCCTGTAAAGGTTCCTGAGGTCCCGAGGGCCCATGTCAAATCTCTTCAACCTCCTGAGGGGGAAGAGGCGTTGTTGCGTCCTCCTCACGATGGTGATGGAGTGAGAGGACCATGTTAAATTCTCAGTGATCTGTACGTCGAGGAACTTGAAGCTCTCGACCCAGGATCCAGTTGCAGAGGATGGCCGTGTGGTGCAAGGACAACAACCTCTCCCTCAACATGATCAAGACAAAGGAAATTATTGTGGACTACAGGAAAAAGAGGACTGAGCACGCGCCCATTCTCATTGACAGGGCTGCAGTGAAGCAGGTTGAGAGCTTCAAGTTCATTGGTGTCCACATCACCAACAAACTAACATGGTCCAAGCACACCAAGACAGTCGTGAAGAGGGCACGACAAAACCTATTCCCCCTCTGGAGACTGAAAAGATTTGGCATGGGTCCTCAGATCCTGAAAAGGTTCTACAGCTGCACCATCGAGAGCATCCTGACTGGTTGCATCACTGCCTTGTATGGCAACTGCTCGGCCTCCGACCGCAAGACACTACACAGGGTAGTGTGAAAGGACCAGTACATCACTGGGGCCAAGCTTCCTGCCATCCAGGACCTCTACACCAGGCAGTGGCATAGGAAGGCCCTAAAAATTGTCAAAGACTCCAGCCACCCTAGTCATAGACTGTTCTCTCTGCTACCGCATGGCAAGCGGTACCGGAGTACCAAGTCTAGGTCCAAGAGGCTTCTAAACAGCTTCTACCCCCAAGCCATTAGACTCCTGAACATCTAATCAAGTGGCTAACTAGTCTATTTGCATTGACCCCCCCCCCCCTCCTCTTTTACACCGCTGCTACTCTCTGTTGTTATCATCTATGGCTAGTCACTATAATAACTCTACCTACATGTACATATTACCTCAACCTACCGGTGCCCCCGCACATTGACTCTGTACCGGTACCCCTCTGTATATAATCTCGCTATTGTTATTTTACTGCTGCTCTTTAATTACTTGTTACTTTTATTTCTTATTCTTATCCATTTTTTTTTAAACTGCATTGTTGGTTAGGGGCTAGTAAGTAAGGATTTCACTGTAAGGTCTACAACTGTTGTATTCGGCGCATGTGACTAATAACATTTCATTTGATTTGAGTTCATCTACCATACCTCAACTCAATCTCTCACTACATTACCTCAACTCAATCTCTCACTACATTACCTCAACTCAATCTCTCACTACATTACCTCAACTCAACCTCTCACTACATTACCTCAACTCAACCTCTCATCTACCATACTTCAACTTAACCTCTCATCTACCATACTTCAACTTAACCTCTCATCTACCATACTTCAACTTAACCTCTCATCTACCATACTTCAATTCAACCGCTCAGCTACCATACCTCAACCTCTGATTTACCATACCTCAACCTCTCACTGACCGTACCTCACTGGCAGCCTAGTGGTTAGAGCATTGGACTAGTAACCGGAAGGTTGCAAGTTCAAATCCCCGAGCTGACAAGGTACAAATACATCTTACTGCCCCGAACAAGGCAGTTAACCTGTTGTTCCCAGGCTGTCATTGAAAATAAGAATTTGTTCTTAACTGACTTGCCTAGTTAAATAAAGGTTAAATAAATAACTCAACCTCTACTACTGTTGTTGCTCCATTATTGCCATTTTCTCCTGCAAGGCCAGAGGGTAATATACACTAAATCTCACCAAGTATCCAAAGAGTCCAGACACTGAAATGATTGTTCTGCTACTGTGTTGCTTCCACTGTGAGTATAGAGCCAATCCCAGCCCTCCTCTCATCTCTAACTCGTTGTCACTTAACTGTCATCAGCAGTCAGGTTCCAAAATACAGAATGTTTCATGTTTGGCCTGCACTTTGTCCACATCCACTGTAGGAGCCAGGGGGTTTGTTATGGAAGCCAGTCTGTCAGACATATTAATCACTCAGGCCCTGCTACATACAGCTCCCCATTTAACGTCAACACATAGGGCACATTCCACTAGCCAGGCGTTGCTGATGCATGCCATTTCTTACAATGCCTGGATAGGTATTGTAAGACTTGTGTATCTCTGTCTGATGATACAGGTCTTTGTGTGGGGATGCCAGGGCAGGGCAGTGACCAGTGGAAAGAGAGAAATAACTGAAAGGTCATTGTGTAATCCTGAAAGAGAAGGGGAAGTAACAGAGTAGGTACAGCAACCTGGTCTCATAGACTAGACATAACATAGTAAATGTAAATCCGTGACGCTCAAGTTAGTATGGTACGTTACAATTGGTATGTTTACATAAGACAGATTGTTAATTAAGGTGAACATGGAAGTAGAGTGTTTTTTTCTCCAAATATAACGATGGTCATTATGGCCAAACAGTTCTATTTTTGTTTCATCAGACCAGAGGACATTTCTCCAAAAAGTACGATCTTTGTCCCCATGTGCAGTTGCAATCCGTAGTCTGGCTTTTTTATGGCGGTTTTGGAGCAGTGGCGTCCTCCTTGCTGAGCGGCCTTTCAGGTTATGTCGATATAGGACTCGTTTTACTGTGGATATAGATACTTTTGTACCTGTTTCCTCCAGCATCCTCACAAGGTCCTTTGCTGTTGTTCTGGGATTGATTTGCACTTTTCACACCTAAGTATGTTCATCTTTAGGAGAAAGAACGTGTCTCCTTCCTGAGCAGTATGACGGCTGTGTTGTCTCATGGTGTTTATACTTGCGTACTATTGTTTGTACAGATCAACATGGTACCTTCAGGTATTTGCAAATTGCTCCCAAGGATGAACCAGACTTGTGGAGGTCTACAATTTTTTGGGGAGGTCTTGGCTGATTTCTTTTGATTTTCCCATGATGTCACTGAGTTTGAAGGTAGGCTTTGAAATACATCCACAGGTACACCTCCAATCGATTCAATTGATGTCAATTAGCCTATCAGAAGCTTCTAAAACCATTACATAATTTTCTGGAATTTTCCAAGCTGTTTAAAGGCACAGTCAACTTAGTGTATGTAAACTTCTGGCCCACTGGAATTGTGATACAGTGAATGATAATTGAAATAATCTGTCTGTATACAATTGTAGGAAAAATTACTTGTGTCATGCACAAAGTAGATGTTCTAACCGACTTGCCAAAACTATAGTTTGTTAACAAGAAATTTGTGGAGTGGTTGAAAAACTAGTTTTAATGACACCAACCTAAGTGTATGTAAACTTCGACTTCAACTGTAATACTAATTGTAGTCAGTAACATATCATACAAAATGGGTGATGGACATCCACAAATTAATACATACCAAACGAAATGTAGCATATCATACTAAATGGAGTGTGTCGGATTTAGTACAGAATAATACGAAATGCTCTGAGACCAGGTTGGGTAGAAGAGGAGAAGTAACAGAGTGGGTAGAGGAGGGGAAGTAACAGAGTGGATAGAGGAGGGGAAGTAACATAGTGGATAGAGGAGGGGAAGTAACAGAGTGGGTAGAGGAGGGGAAGTAACAGAGTGGATAGAGGAGGGGAAGTAACAGAGTGGGTAGAGGAGGGGAAGTAACAGAGTGGGTAGAAGAGGGGAAGTAACAAAGTGGGTAGAGGAGGGGAAGTAACAGAGTGGGTAGAGGAGGGGAAGTAACAGAGTGGGTAGAAGAGGGGAAGTAACATAGTGGATAGAGGAGGGGAAGTAACATAGTGGGTAGAGGAGGGGAAGTAACAGAGTGGGTAGAGGAGGGGAAGTAACATAGTGGATAGAGGAGGGGAAGTAACAGAGTGGATAGAGGAGGGGAAGTAACAGAGTGGGTAGAGGAGGGGAAGTAACAGAGTGGGTAGAGGAGGGGAAGTAACAGAGTGGATAGAGGAGGGGAAGTAACAGAGTGGGTAGAGGAGGGGAAGTAACAGAGTAGGTAGAAGAGGGGAAGTAACAAAGTGGGTAGAGGAGGGGAAGTAACAGAGTGGGTAGAGGAGGGGAAGTAACAGAGTGGGTAGAAGAGGGGAAGTAACATAGTGGATAGAGGAGGGGAAGTAACATAGTGGGTAGAGGAGGGGAAGTAACAGAGTGGGTAGAGGAGGGGAAGTAACATAGTGGATAGAGGAGGGGAAGTAACAGAGTGGATAGAGGAGGGGAAGTAACAGAGTGGGTAGAGGAGGGGAAGTAACAGAGTGGGTAGAGGAGGGGAAGTAACAGAGTGGATAGAGGAGGGGAAGTAACAGAGTGGATAGAGGAGGGGAAGTAACAGAGTGGGTAGAAGAGGGGAAGTAACAGAGTGGGTAGAGGAGTGATACAAGGGAAGGGTGAGACATATTTCTGGTCTGCGGCAGGAATTCCTTCCCACATGATATCCAAAAACTCTTTCTAGGGAGTTTTTCCTAGCCACCGTGCTTCTACACCTGCATTGCTTGCTGTTTGGGGTTTTAGGCTTGGTTTCTGTACAGCACTTTGAGATATCAGCTGATGTAAGAAGGGCTATATAAATACATTTGATTTGATTTGATTTGATTTAAAATACTAGAATGTTCTGAAAACTTGGACGCCAGCAGAGGCCTATCAGGTGTGCTGGCCAAAGTCACTGTTGATAATGACTCTGCTGCTACCATGGCTATGGAAGTAAATGTGTTATTTCTCTAAAGCTATGAAGTTCTCAACTAGTCAAACTCAATGAGGGAAAACAGTGGACCACACGTTTAGTTTGGGCCAGAGTCCAGTAGGGGCCTTTAGGTGAGAACCCCCCCACCCACACACACCTCCCACATACACACACACACCCACACACACACACACACACACACTTGTTCATGGATCAGTGTCCCTCTATGTATCTGCCTTGAGGTAAGAATTTCACATCAGCATTCCAGAATCCTCACCTCCATCTTCCAGACACAAGGGACAGATTCATCTTCCCGCTTACCATCCAGGGGTGCTTCTCCCTGGATTGGGGATCCCCTGCCCAGTGCCTCTCAGTTCCACGTTGTAAAGTGACCCCAACAACATTCAATGGACTAATGTGGTTATCCTCTAGCAATGAGGACCATGAAGCATTCTTCCATCAGAAAAATATCATGATTTGCAAGTGCCCAGAGCCAAAGTGGACCATTAGAGGTACAAATAAATAGTCAATCAAATAAATAGTTAAAATAATCCAATAAATAGTCAATCTTATGGGTTCTAATGGTTCCATTTCATCACATGATCAAACCCAGTCTCAACAGCCCAGGAAGTATGTGTTATAATTGGGTCATTTCTCTGGAACTATGTGTCAAGCGGTGGGTGTAGCTGGTGCATGGAAGTCAGGCGCAGGTGAGGAAATTATCTGAACAGAACTCAACCGCGTCACAAAAACAAATACCCAAAGAACAAGTGAGGCAGCACAAAGTACAATAACCTTGTACAAAGTACCGGCTGCCACAAAGCACGGGTATAAAACAAAACCCGGCGCACACCAGCCGGAAGCGTGCCAATCTGACAATAAACAATTTCACACACAGACATGGCGGGAACAGAGGGTTAAATACATGACAAGTAACGAGGGAATGTAAACCAGGTGTGTGGGAAAACAAGACAAAACAAATGGAAAATGAAAGGTAGATCGGCGATGGCTAGAAGACCAGTGACGTCGACCACCAAACGTCGCCCAAACAAGGAGAGGAACCGACTTCGGCAGAAGTCGCGACACCATGGCCCTGGGGGATAAAAGAGTACTTTCATGGGGGTTCCCTGTCCTGATTGGGCCCAGATTTAGGGTTGGTCCTCTGAGCCCTAACCAGGTGGTTCACCTAGTGCACTTTTACCGCCCAAGTCAGTCCCTAGATACTAACCTTGACTATACCCAGTCAGTCCACAGATCAAATCAAATCAAAGTTTATTTGTCACGTGTGCCGAATACAACAGGTGTAGACCTTACAGTGAAATGCTTACTTACAGGCTCTAACCAATAGTGCAAAAAAGGTATTAGGTGAACAATAGGTAGGTAAAAAAATAAAACAACAGTAAAAAGACAGGCTATATACAGTAGCGAGACTATAAAAGTAGCGAGGCTACATACAGACACCGGTTAGTCAGGCTGATTGAGGTAGTATGTACATGTAGATATGGTTAAAGTAACTATGCATATATGATGAACAGAGAGTAGCAGTAGGGTAAAAGAGGGGTTGGCGGGTGGTGGCGGGACAATGCAGATAGCCCGGTTAGCCAATGTGCGGGAGCACTGGTTGATCGTCCCAATTGAGGTAGTATGTGCATGAATGTATAGTTAAAGTGACTATGCACATATGATAAACAGAGAGTAGCAGCAGCGTAAAATAGGGTTTGGGGGGGTGGGGGGGCACACAATACAAATAGTCCAGGTAGCCATTTGATTACCTGTTCAGGAGTCTTATGGCTTGGGGGTAAAAACTGTTGAGAAGCCTTTTTGTCCTAGACTTGGCACTCCGGTACCGCTTGCCATGTGGTAGTAGAGAGAATGGCCCATGACTGGGGTCTCTGGGGTCTTGACAATTTTTAGGGCCTTCTTCTGACACCGCCTGGTGTAGAGTTCCTGGATGGCAGGTAGCTTAGCCCCAGTGATGTACTGGGCCGTACGCTCTACCCTGTGTAGTGACTTGCGGTCAGAGGCCGAGCAATTGCCGTACCAGGCAGTGATGCAACCAGTCAGGATGCTCTCGATGTTGCAGCTGTAGAACCTTTTCAGGATCTCAGGACCCATGCCAAATCTTTTTAGTTTCCTGAGGGGGAAAAGGCTTTGTCGTGCCCTCTTCACGACTGTCTTGGTGTGTTTGGACCTTTCTAGTTTGTTGTTGATGTGGACACCGAGGAACTTGAAGCTCTCAACCTGCTCCACTACAGCCCCGTCGGTGAGAATGGGGGCGTGCTCTGTCCTCCTTTTCCTTTAGTCCACAATCATCTCCTTAGTCTTGGTTACGTTGAGGGATAGGTTGTTATTCTGGCACCACACGGCCAGGTCTCTGACCTCCTCCCTATAGGCTGTCTCGTCGTTGTCCCGTGATCAGGCCTACAACCACTGTTGTGTCGTCTGCAAACTTAATGATGGAATTGGAGTTGTGCCTGACGATGCAGTCGTGGGTGAACAGGGAGTACAGGAGGGGACTGAGCATGCACCCCTGTGAAGCTCCAGTGTTGAGGATGAGCGTGGCAGATGTGTTGCTACCTAAGTCTGTAGGTAGGCAGCAGCCTCTCTGTGCTAGTGGTGGCTGTTAAACAATCTGATGGCCTTCAGATAGAAGCTGGTTTTCAATCTCTCTGTCCCTGCTTTGATGCACCTGTCCTGACGTCGCCTTCTGGATGGTAGCAGGGTGAACAGGCAGTGGCTCAGGTGGTTATTGTCCTTATCTTTTTTCCTTCCTGTGACTTTGGGTTTTGTAGGTGTCCTGGAGGGCAGGTAGTTTGCCCCCGGTGATGCGTTGTGCAGACCGCACCACCTTGTGGCACCTGTAAAAGTTAGTGAGGGTTTTTCGTGACAGGCCACATTTTTTCAGCCTCCTGATGTTGAAGAGACACTGTTGCGCTTTCTTCACCACACTGTCTGTGTGCGTGGACCATTTCAGTTTGTCAGTGATATGTACACCGAGGAACTTGTAACTGCCAACCTTCTCCACTGCTGTCCTGTCGATGTGGATAGGGGGGTGTTCCCTTTGCTGTTTCCACGATCATCTCTTTTGTTTTGCTGACATTGTGTGGGAAGTTATTTTCCTGACACCATACTCCGAGGGCCCTCACCTCCTCCCTGTAGGCCGTCTCGTCGTTGTTGGTAATCAAGCCTACCACTGAAGTGTTGTCTGCAAAGTTGATGATTGAGTTGGAGTCGTGCATGGCCACGCAGTCGTGGGTGAACAGGGAATACAGGAGAGGGCTAAGAACACACCCTTGTGGGGCCCCAGTGTTGAGGATCAGCGGAGTGGAGATGTTGTTTCCTACCTTCACCAGCTGGTGGGCGGCCCTGTCAGGAAGTCCAGTACCCAGTTGCATTCAGTTGCACATGGACAAACAGACTGCAGATTTAGAAGATCGTGATACAGTATGTTATTTTCTTTTAAGTGGGCAGAGTGAAAAATAACCTGCTTAGTGTTAGTCGTCAGATAGGAGATGAGGACAGGGGAGAGGTATTAAACTACACCTTCTGGAACAGAGGAGAGTATTAAACTACACCTGGAATAGAGGAGGGTATTAAACTACACCTTCTGGAATAGAGGAGAGTATTAAACTACACCTTCTGGAATAGAGGAGAGTATTAAACTACACCTTCTGGAATAGAGGAGAGTATTAAACTACACCTTCTGGAACAGAGGAGAGTATTAAACTACACCTTCTGGAATAGAGGAGAGTATTAAACTACACCTTCTGGAATAGAGGAGAGTATTAAACTACACCTTCTGGAATAGAGGAGAGTATTAAACTACACCTTCTGGAACAGAGGAGAGTATTAAACTACACCTTCTGGAATAGAGGAGAGTATTAAACTACACCTTCTGGAATAGATGAGAGTATTAAACTACACATTCTGGAATAGAGGAGTGTATTAAACTACACCTTCTGGAACAGAAGAGTTTTAAACTACACATTCTGGAAAAGAGGAGGGTCTTAAACTACACCTTCTGGAGAGTATACCACCCTGCATCTCACTGCTGATTTGCTTCTGAAGCTAAGCAGTGTTGGTCCTGGATGGGAGACCAGATGCTGCTGGAATTGGTGTTGGGTGGCCAGTAGGAGGCACTCTTTCCCCTGGTCTAAAAAAATATTGCAATACACCAGGGCAGTGATTGGGGATGTTGCATGTTTGACAGGCATAGACTGGTGGAAACATGCTTGATTCTTAACAGAGGTTAATGGAAAGGTAGCAGCACACTGTTAGGACATCTCTTGGTTGGATACAGTACATATCAATGTTCACAGAGAATGTGTTATCAAAGTTAAGGAACTTCATCCCCTCCCCTACTTCCCCACCTCCTCTACCCCTATTCATAGCATGATAAGGCTGTCTCATTAACATTGATATGACATATAGCATCCTGGTCACAGTAGAACTCTTTGGAGGTTCTGGCATGGTGGAGTGAGTTCTTCTAGACATCAGAACACTGTCTCTCTAGAAGGGTCCTGTGTCAGGGTTGTGGAATGTCTCTACTAGAGCTCAGAACACTGTCTCTCTAGAAGGGTCCTGTGTCAGGGTTGTGGAACATCTCTACTAGAGCTCAGAACACTGTCTCTCTAGAAGGGTCTTGTGTCAGGGTTGTGGAACGTCTCTACTAGAGCTCTGAACACTGTCTCTCTAGAAGGGTCCTGTGTCAGGGTTGTGGAACATCTCTACTAGAGCTCAGAACACTGTCTCTCTAGAAGGGTCCTGTGTCAGGGTTGTGGAACGTCTCTACTAGAGCTCTGAACACTGTCTCTCTAGAAGGGTCCTGTGTCAGGGTTGTGGAACATCTCTACTAGAGCTCAGAACACTGTCTCTCTAGAAGGGTCCTGTGTCAGGGTTGTGGAACGTCTCTACTAGAGCTCTGAACACTGTCTCTCTAGAAGGGTCCTGTGTCAGGGTTGTGGAACATCTCTACTAGAGCTCAGAACACTGTCTCTCTAGAAGGGTCCTGTGTCAGGGTTGTGGAACATCTCTACTAGAGCTCTGAACACTGTCTTTCTAGAAGGGTCCTGTGTCAGGGTTGTGGAACGTCTCTACTAGAGCTCTGAACACTGTCTCTCTAGAAGGGTCCTGTGTCAGGGTTGTGGAACGTCTCTACTAGAGCTCTGAACACTGTCTCTCTAGAAGGGTCCTGTGTCAGGGTTGTGGAACGTTTCATGAGATGTCACTTCACAGAACATGGAAACACGCTCCTAAAGAGGAGAAACAGTAGGCTAGCTCCTCACCCCAAGGGACAGAGGAGGTATGCAAGTGTGTAATTATTCCCCAACTGAACTCAAGGCGTATGGTGTCGATGAAGTGCCATGGAATGTGCGGTGAGCGATTTGAACACAATGCTGGTTCTGAGTGCTGGTGGCCTGGTTCTGAATTATTTCCTTGGCATTTGAAGTGACAGCAATTTCCTGTGTCTGTAGAGAGACTCTATGGGACAGAATAGTTGTCTTCCTGTGTCTCTATAGAGACTCTATGGGACAGAAGAGCTGTCTTCCTGTCTCTATAGAGACCCTATGGGGCAGAAGAGCTGTCTTCCTGTCTCTATAGAGACTCTATGGGACAGAAGAGCTGTCTTCCTGTCTCTATAGAGACCCTATGGGGCAGAAGAGCTGTCTTCCTTTTTCTATAGAGACTCTATGGGACAGAAGAGCTGACTTCCTGTCTCTATAGAGACTATGGGACAGAAGAGCTGTCTTCCTGTCTCTATAGAGACTCTATGGGACAGAAGAGCTGTCTTCCTGTCTCTAGAGCAGCGGTCACCAACCAGTCGATTGAGATCTTCATGGCTTTCCTAGTTGATCACAAAACACTCAAACGATAAAGCCTTGTGTTCCTGTTTTTTTAAATTAATTTCACGTTGTTTGTGGTAGGGGCACTTGATTCAGCTGCCCCGCGTCCTCGGTAGTCGAAGTGTTCCCATTTTTAACCATTTCATGTGTCTGAAGGTACAAACTCCGCCTACCTGGCGGGGCCCGGAGAGCATATCAAGTGCACCTGTAGGCCTACCACTGGCCAATCAGATCACAGTGTCTGCACTCTGCAGCTTCCAGGAGCCCACAGGGAAGTTGATAGTCGACTCCACTGTGTGAGATCTCAAAACCTTAAAAACCATGACTAGAGAGAGACTGTCAACAAATACAGCAAAGAGCTGCTGTTTTTTATAAGTGAGTTTATGTTTATGTATGATTTTATTCAGCACTGTCAACACTTTTTTCCACTATTTTAATTTACATTTATCATGAGCTGTGTCTCAATCCACCACATCCGTAGATGTCGGCCTTCTGCATCATTGATGGAAGGTAGCCGAGCCACAATGGTATTTGTCAGACCAGGAGACATCCGGGAGACATCCGAGAGACGTCCGGGAGACGTCCGAGAGACGTCCGGGAGACGTCCGGGAGACGTCCGGGAGACATCCGAGAGACATCCGGGAGACATCCCGGAAATCAGTCTTCTCACAAAAATGTATGTAGTTTCTGAACAGTTGGGGCTACAAACTAATAAGCCTCCTCTATTAAAAAACGAGACTCTCACAAACATGGTGGTGTTCTCTGTTTTCTCTACATCCCCCAGAATCTTAAAAATACTTCTTTAGGGAAAGTAAAGGATGGAGGATGGCATGACTTAAAAACATTTTCATATATTTTTTTACACTTCATATGCAGTCAAAATGACTGCCTCGGTGCTTCTAGTGTTTTCACATGCATACACACATACACAGCCCTCAATAAAACTGTCAACATTGTCTAACCTGTTCAGTTCAGAGTTCACCAGACACCAGTCAAGCCAGAGTCACAAACACCAGTAGCATTCTGCTTTCAAATGACTTCTCTCTGGTGTTGATGCACGTTTGATAATCCCTCCCTCTTTCCTTCCTTCTGTTGAGAAAAGACACAGTAGAAGGACGTGGAAGAACACAGTGGAAGGATGTGGAAGGACACAGTGGAAGGATATGGAAGGACACAATGGAAGAATGTGGAAGGACACAGTGGAAGGATGTGCAAGGACACAGTGGAAGGATGTGCAAGGACACAGTGGAAGGATGTGGAAGGACACTGTGGAAGAATGTGGAAGGACACAATGGAAGGATGTGGAAGCACACAGTGGAAGGATGTGGAAGCACACTGGAAGGATGTGGAAACACAGTGAAAGGATGTGGAAGCACACAGTGGAAGGATGTGGAAGCACACTGGAAGGACATGGAGGGACACAGTGGAAGGATGTGGAAGTAAACGGGAAGGATGTGGAAGGACACAGTGGAAGGATGTGGTAGGACACAGTGGAAAGGATGTGGAAGGACACAGTGGAAAGGATGTGGTAGGACACAGTGGAAAGGATGTGGAAGGACACAGTGGAAAGGATGTGGAAGGACACAGTGGAAAGGATGTGGAAGGACACAGTGGAAAGGATGTGGTAGGACACAGTGGAAAGGATGTGGAAGGACACAGTGGAAAGGATGTGGTAGGACACAGTGGAAAGGATGTGGAAGGACACAGTGGAAAGGATGTGGAAGGACACAGTGGAAGGATGTGGAAGGACACAGTGGAAGGATGCTGTGGAGGGAATTAAGTCAAAGTGATTATTTGAGAAAGAGAGACAACAGGCCTCTGAGAGGCAGGCCAGGTTGGGATGCCTGGCATATTTGACAGGGTCTCTGTATGCCCAGACCTGACCTGCATACAAAGAAGGCAGCAGGGCCAGGGGGGCAGAGACTAATGTAGCCTCTAACCACGGCGCAGCAGACTGGGACACAATATGACCCCTATCTAAACATACAGAGTATGACACAAGGCTGGGAATGCATAAAGTCACGTCCAACTTCAGACAGAATGCCAAACACACATTACCTTCGAGTCACAGGACAGAGAACAGGACATGCAGAGTCAAATACAGAAACATGATATTGTACACTACACGCTAATGAAAGGATCCCTCCCTGTTTTAGTCATTATAACTGTCACAAAGATGTATGTAATTGATGGATGTGATGGTTTAGCAATGGAAGACACCACCAACGACTATTATCAATGTCTGTTTTAACTGTGATGTCATAGTGAAATTGTTCTGTTGCCGAGCGCTATGACGTCATCTCTGTGGGATAGACTTCAGAGAGCAGGTGGTCTCAGCGATGTCATGCTAATGACTAAAGTGTGCTACTGGTGTGAAACATATTGTCAAAGCCGTTAACAATGCCTGGAGGTCCCATAACAGTACCAATGCTTAATAACGTCAGACTAACGGTTTACTCGTGATGGTTGCATTGACTCCCAAAACAGGACCATATAGAGATATTAGCTGTGTTCCAATACTAACCACACTAACCAAACTAACCATACTAACCACACTAGCCACACTACCACACTAACCACACTAACCACACTACCATATGAACCACACTACCAATACGAACCACACTAACCATATGAAATACACTAACCACACTAACCACACTGCCACACTAACCACACTACCATATGAACTACACTGCCACACTAACCACACTAACCACACTACCATATGAACTACACTAACCACACTAACCACACTACCATACTAACCACACTAACCACACTGCCACACTAACCATATGAACTACACTAACCACACTAACCACACTGCCACACTAACCACACTACCATATGAACTACACTAACCATACTAACCACACTAACCACACTGCCACACTAACCACACTACCATATGAACTACACTAACCATACTAACCACACTAACCACACTGCCATACTAACCACACTAACCACACTAACCATACTAACCACACTAACCACACTAACCACACGAACCACACGAACCACTCTAACCACACTGACCACACTACCATACAAACTACACTAGCCACACTAACCACTCTAACCACTCTAACCACACTAACCACTCTAACCACTCTAACCACACTAACCACACTACCATACAAACCACACAAACTACACTAGCCGCACTAACCACACTAGCCACACTAACCACACTAACCACACGAACCATACTACCATATGAACCACACAAACCACAACAACCACACCAACCACACCAACCACAACAACCACACCAACCACAGTAACCACATCAACCACAGTAACCACATCAACCACACTAACTACACTACCACACTAACCACACAAACTACACTAGCCACACTAACCACACTAGCCACACTAACCACACCAACCACAGTAACCACACCAACCACACAAACCACACAAATGTTAAGAAAATGTTGAGCTATGTAATAAAGTAATGACTTCTCAAATAAGTTACGTTACACGTTATGTTGGCTAACAATTTGTTCGCTACGCTATCCTTACGAACCGCATAGCATTACAGCAGTATGTGTACCGGTATGTTAGCTAGTTACCTAACATTAGTTGGCTACTAATACACTGAACTTAACAGGCAGTATATTAACTATCTGCTATCTAACTAACTACCCAACGTTTATTGACTTGATTATTCACATCATTCTTAGCTAAGCAGTATAGTAGTATAGTATTGTGACGACCCTGGGTTTATAAGCGCGGAAATCGACTCTGCCGCTAGAGCATGCTTTTGCGGCACAGTCGATAGCACGCCGGACTTCGGGCTTGAAGGTTGAGGGTTCGAGACCTGCTCCCTGCTGTTTCATTACAGTATAGTATAGTTGTTGTGCGTTTCAATGGGCATTGTTAATTCTGGCTATCTACTCCAATTTCAGAGTACTCTCTGAGTGTGCCAGAAGGGAGAATAACTGATGAATTTACGAACGGTTCAACACCCGTTGAATATGGCCAGTGTCAGTAAATGTCAGCAAAAAAAAGCGTAATTCCATTGTTGGCAGCAGCACAGTTACAGTCACCAACTCTCTGGATAACATGAAAACAGCCTAACCAGCTCTGCCTGGGTGAGTAAAATGGTCAGAGTGAGGTGTTCTCTCATTTGTGTCTGGAAGTAACTAGTCAACGTTAGACAGTTAGCTTGGGTGCTTGACTGCCGTTGAACGCTCGGATGAACCCTACTCCTCAGCCAGAGCGTCCAGTTTGCGGTCTGAACACTCCGAGAGTGAAGCGCTCTGAATTTGCCATAGGACAATCTGACAATGCTTTGGATTTATGAAAGCCCAGAAAGCACTCTAGCACTCCAGATTAAATTTATGAACACAATCGAAATCGTAAAATGTCTAGCTAGTAATTTGTTACGCTAACAAGCTAGCAAGAGGTTGCCTAGCAACAGCATCAACTTCCAGTGGACTGTCAAAGCGCTAGTATGCTCAACTAAAATTATACCTTTAGTTTACAGTATACTAAAATGAACTAATAGTATATAGTATGCAAGATGGCGCCGATAGAGATGGTAGCTTCGCTTCAAGTCCTTAGGAAACTGTGCAGTATTTAGTTTTTTATGTATTATTTCTTACATTGTTAGCCCAGAAAACCTTAAGTGTTATTACATACAGCCGGGAAGAACTATTGGATATCAGAGAGATGTCAACTTACCAGCACAACCAGCACTACGACCAGGAATACGACTTTCCCAAAGCAGATCCTTTGTCTGCACCTCCCAGGGCATTTGAACTGAATCCTGGAGGCTGACCCAAAACAACACCGTCGGAGGAGAGGGTGCAGTCTTCTAGTGAGGCATCGGATGCGCGCACACCACCCACCGTTTCCGACTATATAATTATTACTCGCTAATGTCCAGTCCCTAGTTAACAAAGTCAACGAAATTAGGGAACGAGTTGCTTTCAGAGAGATATCTGGGATTGTAACATACTCTGTTTCATGGAGACATGGCTAGCTGGGGAAATGCTGTCCGAGTCCGTACAGCCAACAGGATTTTCAGTGCATCGCGCCGACAGGAGCAAACATCTCTCTGGTAAGCAGAAGTGCGGGGGAGTATATTTCATGATTAAAAACTCATGGTGTAATTGTAACAACATACAGCAACTCAATTCCTTTCTTCACCTGACCTAGAATATCTCACAATCAAATGCCGACCGTATTATCTCCCAAGGGAACCTTCCTCGGTTATCGTCACAGCCATGTATACCCCCCCCACAACCGGATACCAAGACGGCCATCAAGTAACTTCACTGGAAACCATATATCCTAAGGCTGCATTTATTGTAGCTGGGGATTTTAGCAAAGTTAATCTGAGAACAAGGCTACCTAAATTCTATCAGCATATCGATTGCAGTACACGAGCGAGTAACACACTCGACCACTGCTTCTCTAACTTCCGCGATGCTTACAAGGCCCTCCCCCGCCCTACCTTTGGCGAATCTGACCGTGACTTCATCTTGTTGCTCCCCTCCGATAGGCAGAAACTAAAACAGGAAGTGCCCATGCTTAGGTCTATCCAACGCTGGTCTGACCAATCGGATTCCATGCTTCAAGATTGCTTCGATCACGTGGACAAGGATATGTCCCGGGTAGCCTCAGACAATAACATTGACGTATACGCTGATTCGGTGAGCGAATATATAAGGAAGTGTATAGGAGATGTTGTACCCACAGTGACTATTAAAACCTTCCCTAACTAGAAACCGTGGATTGCTTGCAGCATTCGGGCAAAACTGAAAACACGTACCACCGTATTTAATCATGGCAAGGCGACTGGAAACATAACTGAATACAAACAGTATAGTTATTCCCTCTGTAAGGCATGTAAGGCAATCAAATAAGCAAGCGTCAGTATAGAGACAAAGTGGAGTCGCAATTCAATGGCTCAAACACGAGACGTTTGCTCCCAGACAAATTAAACAAACTATTTGAGCGCTTTGAGGACAATACAGTGCCACCGACACGGCCCACTACCAAAGACAGTGGGCTCTCCTTCTCCGTGGCCGACGTGAGTAAAATATTTAAACGTGTTAACCCTCGCAAGGCTGCCAGCCCAGACGGCATCCCTAGCCGCGTCCTCAGAGCATGCGCAGACCAGCTGGCTGGTGTGTTTACGGACATATTCAATCAATCCCTATTCCAGTCTGCTGTCCCCACATGCTTCAAGATGGCCACCATTGTTCCTGTCCCAAGAAAGCTAAGGTAACTGAACTAAATTACTATTGCCCCGTAGCACTCACTTCTGTCATCATGAAGTGCTTTGAGAGACTAGTCAAGGATCATATCACCTCCACCCTACCTGTTACCCTAGACCCACTCCAATTTACTTACCGCCCCAATAGGTCCACAGATGATGCAATCCCTCCAAACTCATCATTAAGCGGTAGACCCTGGGTCTCGACCCCGCCCTTTGCAACTGGGTCCTGGACTTCCTGACGGGCCGCCCCAGGTGGTGAAGGTAGGAAACAACATCTCCACTCCGCTGATCCTCAACACTGGAGCCCCACAAGGGTGTGTTCTCAGCCCTCTCCTGTACTCCCTGTTCACCCACAACTGTGTGGCCATGCACACCTCCAACTCAATCATCAAGTTTGCAGACGACACTACAGTGGTAGGCTTGATTACCAACAAGGAGGAGGTGAGGGCCTCACTCAATGTCAGCAAAACAAAAGAGATGATTGTGGACTTCAGGGAACAGCAAAGGGAGCACCCTCCTATCCACATCGACGGGACCGCAGTTGAGAAGGTGGAAGGTTTTAAGTTCCTCGGTGTACATATCATCGACAAACAGCACATCTTCAACCTCAGGAGGCTGAAAAAAATGTGTCTTGTCACCGAAAACCCTCACTAACATTTACAGGTGCACAATTGAGAGCATCCTGTCGGGCTGTATGGCCGCCTGGTACTGCACAACGCATCACCGGGGGCAAACTACCTGCCCTCCAGGACACCTACAAAACCCAATGTCACAGGAAGGAAAAAAGATAATCAAGGATAATAACCACCTGAGCCACTGCCTGTTCACCCTGCTACCATCCAGAAGGCGAGGTCAGGACAGGTGCATCAAAGCAGGGACAGAGAGATTGAAAACCAGCTTCTATCTCAAGGCCATCAGATTGTTTAACAGCCACCACTAGCACAGAGAGGCAGCTGCCTACCTACAGACTTGATATCATTGGCCACTTTAATAAATGGAACACTAGTCACTTTATAATGCCACTTTAATAATGTTTACATATCTCATATTACTCATCTCATATGTATATACTGTGTACTGAATCCTTCACTATCTATTCTTTACTATCTATTGCATCTTATGTCCGCTATGTCACTGCTCATCCATATATTTTATATTTATATATTCTCATCCCATTCCTTTACTAGAGTGTGTGTATTAGGTTTTGTTGTGGAATTGTTAGATATTACCTGTTAGATACTGCTACACTGTCGGATCTAGCAGCATAAGCATTTCGCTACACTCGCAATAACATCTGCTAACCAAGTGTATGTAACCAATAAAATGTGATTCGATTTGATGTAGTATATACTCATTAAGTATGTAGTATACATTATGCTAGTATGGGTTTTCAAAGACAGCTATTGACTTCTGAATTACTGTACAGGCTATACAGGTATATATTGGGTTTTTATTGTTATACTGTTTGGGCGAACATATTCAAATTGCTGCGTTTGTGGCCATATGATTTATGAAAGCTCAACAAAGATAATACTCCTTCAAATAGTTTCAAGGTCTATTTTACGACCTGACTGGTGGTGAGCTGTCTCATATCCCGACTGTGCTTTAGATCAATGTAACTGGTCCTTACACAGGCTTGTAAAGAGCAGGCTAATTCTGGCTGTCACTACACTGCTTTGCCTGTGACCTGGGGTTTTATGTCAATGTTTATGGAATGAGGTGTAACACTAGCATAGTGTGAAATATTATTCCTACGGCTGGCTGGTTGTCTAAGTAGGGGACACTAATCAATATAACCTACCCTATGTCATGTTATATGCAGTACTCTAAAAACATATGTGTTATCAAAACAAGTACTATCCAAACAAATTTCACATTCATGAGAAGTGATTTGTACCCTTGTTCATCTTCTGTGACAGTCAAAGCCCTGTGAATATGAAACTGTTTCCTTGAAATGTAAACAAGCTGTGGCCTCTGGTAAAATGTCTACTACATTTTCCCTTTCTGGCACAGAGGATATTAAACTACACCTTCTGCAACAGAGGAGAGTATTAAACTACACCTTCTGGAATAGAGGAGAGTATTAAACTACACCTTCTGGAACAGAGGAGAGTATTAAACTACACCTTCTGGAACAGAGGAGAGTATTAAACTACACCTTCTGGAACAGAGGAGAGTATTAAACTACACCTTCTGGAATAGAGGAGAGTATTAAACTACACCTTCTGGAACAGAGGAGAGTATTAAACTACACCTTCTGGAACAGAGGAGAGTATTAAACTACACCTTCTGGAACAGAGGAGAGTATTAAACTACACCTTCTGGAATAGAGGAGAGTATTAAACTACACCTTCTGGAACAGAGGAGAGTATTAAACTACACCTTCTGGAACAGAGGAGGGTATTAAACTACACCTTCTGGAATAGAGGAGAGTATTAAACTACACCTTCTGCAACAGATGAGAGTATTAAACTACACCTTCTGGAATAGAGGAGAGTATTAAACTACACCTTCTGGAACAGAGGAGAGTATTAAACTACACCTTCTGGAACAGAGGAGAGTATTAAACTACACCTTCTGGAACAGAGGAGAGTATTAAACTACACCTTCTGGAATAGAGGAGAGTATTAAACTACACCTTCTGGACCAGAGGAGAGTATTAAACTACACCTTCTGGAACAGAGGAGAGTATTAAACTACACCTTCTGGAACAGAGGAGAGTATTAAACTACACCTTCTGGAATAGAGGAGAGTATTAAACTACACCTTCTGGAACAGAGGAGAGTATTAAACTACACCTTCTGGAACAGAGGAGGGTATTAAACTACACCTTCTGGAATAGAGGAGAGTATTAAACTACACCTTCTGGAACAGAGGAGAGTATTAAACTACACCTTCTGGAATAGAGGAGAGTATTAAACTACACCTTCTGGAATAGAGGAGGGTATTAACACACATATGTTGTACGAAGTTCGATATCACAAACATAATTTGTGTTGCAAGCAGTTTTAGGAGGACGTGTTTTTTTTCCTAAAAGTGCCTAAAAGTGACCTTTTCAAATACTCCTACAGAGTTACATGCAGGTAAGACGTTTTGATTTCTATATAGTATCAGAAAGAGCAAATTCCGAGGTTTCCAAAACATGTACCTTTGAAAAATATCTCCCAAAAAAATGTATAGATGAGCTCTATTTCAAAATATAACTTTTTCCAAGAATAACCACTGTTAGCCTGCAGTAGCATATCACCTAAAGTAACAAACTAATAAAAATGCTATTGTGTTCTTTGAAATAATTGTTATTCATATTCTAATGTTACCCAAGACTTTCATAAACTATTAGTTTTCAAATGATTCTTTTTCCGAAAGCATATGACATTTATTTATTAGACTGTTAGAATGTTGCAGTCAAAATGGCGGTTCATTGACGTAGTAAGGTCAAAATGGCGGTTCATTGGCGTAGTAAGGTCAAAATGGCGGGTCATTGACGTAGTAAGTTCAAAATGGCTGTTCATTGGCGTAGTAAGGTCAAAATGCCGGTTCATTGACGTAGTAAGGTCAAATGGCGGTTCATTGGCGTAGTAAGGTCAAAATGGCTGTTCATTGGCGTAGTAAGGTCAAAATGGCGGTTCATTGGCGTAGTAAGGTCAAAATGGCTGTTCATTGGCGTAGTAAGGTCAAAATGGCTGTTCATTGGCGTAGTAAGGTCAAAATGGTGGTTTATTGGCGTAGTAGGGTCAAAATGGCAGTTCATTGGCGTAGTAAGGTTAAAATGGCTGTTCATTGGCATAGTAAGGTCAAAATGGCGGTTCATTGGCGTAGTAAGGTCAAAATGGCTGTTCATTGGCGTAGTAAGGTCAAAATGGCTGTTCATTGGCGTAGTAAGGTCAACATGGCGGTTCATTGGCGTAGTAAAGTCAAAATGGCGGTTCATTGGCGTAGTAAGGTCAAAATCGCAGTTCATTGGCGTAGTAACGGTGATAGCGAGGCCAGGCAGTTTAAATGTTAAAGAACGACTGCCTCTAAAAAGCGTCTTCTTGTTTTGAACATATGAAAATATCGATATGAGTCACAAGCAGTTGTTCTAGTGTCAACATTGACTACAAAGTGTTAATAGGATAATTTTGGTCTTAAAGGAAAAAAATAGTATGCCACGGAATGAAGGGTTTATTTTAATCCTACCCACAGCTGGCGGCACCCAAGTAATCATTCATTCTGGGCGCAGCTGCATGTGACCCAATCCTAATGCCCATGGTCAATTTGGTTTGACATTCGATATCCCTATGGTGCTAGTTAGGGACCATCAGTAAATTGAACAATTTACATGGGGCATTATTTTAAAAAGTAAAAGAAATCATATCCAATACCAGGTATATCAAACTCCATTCTTTGAATGATGCTGTGTCTGTATGTATGTATTACAATTATACACTTCAACAGTGTTTACCACTCCTGCTCCTGGGACATCAATGATTACACATTGTAACTATGCAATAGACTAGAAACATGATATATAAGTAAAGTCTGATCTGTAATTCATATATACAGAAAAAAAACGATACATATCTAACTCCCTTCATCTGCATTAATCTGAGGACACAGGATAGTATTTCAATTTTTTAAATGTTTTATTTCACCTTTATTTAACCAGGTAGGCTAGTTGAGAACAAGTTCTCATTTGCAACTGCGACCTGGCCAAGATAAAGCATAGCAATTCGACACATACAACAACAGAGTTACACATGGAATAAACAAAACATACAGTCGATAATACAGTAGAAAAAAATAAAACAATAAAGTCTATATATAGTGAGTGTAAATGAGGTAAGATAAGGGAGTTAAGGCAATAAATAGGCCATGGTGGCGAAGTAATTGCAATATAGCAATTAACCTGTTGGGGGTAGGGGGCAGTATTTACATAAAAAACATACCCGATTTAATCTGGTTATTACTACTGCCCAGAAACTAGAATATGCATATAATTATTGGCTTTGGATAGAAAACACCCTAAAGTTTCTAAAACTGTTTGAATGGTGTCTGTGAGTATAACAGAACTCATATGGCAGGCAAAAACCTGAGAAGATTCCTTACAGGAAGTGCCCTCTCTGACCATTCCTTGAGCTTCTTGACTCTGTTTATTGAAGACTGAGGATCTTTGCTGTAACGTGACACTTCCTACGGCTCCCATAGGCTCTCAGAAGGCGGGAAAAAGCTGAATTATGTAATTCCAGCCCCAGGCTGAAACACATTAGCGCTTTTGGCAAGTGCTCTATCAGAGGACAATGGGCTGAGGCGCATGCACGAGTCGACCCCATGTTTTTATTTTCGATCGTCTTTGAACCTAAACACAGATTCCCGGTCGGAATATTATTGCTTTTTTACGAGAAAAATTGCATAAAAATGGATTTTAAACAGCGGTTGACATGCTTCGAAGTACGGTCATGGAATATTTAGAATTGTTTTGTCACGAAATGCGTCGTACGCGTCACCCTTCTTTACCATTCGGATAGTGTCTTGAATGCACGAACAAAACAGAGGATATTTGAACATAACTATGGATTATTTTGAACCAAACCAACATTTGTTATTGAAGTAGACATCCTGGGAGTGAATTCTGACGAAGACAGCAAAGGTAATAACATTTTTCTTATAGTAAATCTGATTTTGGTGAGTGCTAAACTTGGTGGGTGTCTAAATAGCTAGCCCTGTGATGCCGGGCTATCTACTGAGAATATTGCAAAATGTGCTTTCACCGAAAAGCTATTTTAAAATCGGACATAGCGAGTGCATAGAGGAGTTCTGTATCTATAATTCTTAAAATAATTGTTATGGTTTTTGTGGACATTTATCGGGAGTAATTTAGTAAATTCACTGGAAGTTTGCTAGTTCTGAACGTCACATGCTAATGTAAAAAGCTGGTTTTTGATATAAATATGAACTTGATTGAACAAAACATGCATGTATTGTATAACATAATGTCCTAGGGTTGTCATCTGATGAAGATCATCAAAGGTTAGTGCTGCATTTAGCTGTGGTTTGGGTTTATGTGACATTATATGCTAGCTTGAAAAATGGGTGTCTGATTATTTCTGGCTGGGTACTCTGCTGACATAATCTAACGTTTTGCTGTAGTTGTAAAGCCTTTTTGAAATCGGACAGTGTGGTTAGATTAACGAGAGTCTTGTCTTTAAAATGGTGTAAAATAGTCATATGTTTCAGAAATTGAAGTAATAGCATTTCTAAGGTATTTGAATAACGCGCCACGGGATTCAACTGGCTGTTGAGTAGGTGGGACGATTTCGTCCCGCCGACCCTAGAGAGGTTAAATACTGGAATGGTAGATGTGCAGAAGATGAATGTGCAAGTAGAGATACTGGGGTGCAAAAAAGCAAGATAAATAAATATATACAATATGGGGATGAGGTAGATAGATGGGCTGTTTACAGATGGGCTATGTACAGGTGCAGTGATCTGTGAGCTGCTCTGACAGCTGGTGCTTAATCTTACATCTAGACGTTCCGCTAGCGGAACACCTGCTCCAATATCCAATGATAGGCGTGGCGTGAATTACAAATTCCTCAAAAATACAAAAACTTCAATTTTTCAAACATATGACTATTTCACAGCATTTTAAAGATAAGACTCTCCTTTATCTAACCACACTGTCCGATTTCAAAAAGGCTTTACAACTACAGCAAAACGTTAGATTATGTCAGCAGAGTACCAAGCCAGAAATAATCAGACACCCATTTTTCAAGCTAGCATATAATGTCACAAAAACCCAGAAGACAGCTAAATGCAGCACTAACCTTTGATGATCTTCATCAGATGACAACCCTAGGACATTATGTTATACAATACATGCATGTTTTGTTCAATCAAGTTCATATTTATATCAAAAAACAGCTTTTTACATTAGCATGTGACGTTCAGAACTAGCATACCCCCCGCAAACTTCCGGCGAATTCACTAAGAATTCACTAAATTACTCACGATAAACGTTCACAAAAAGCATAACAATTATTTTAAGAATTATAGATACAGAACTCCTCTATGCACTCGATATGTCCGATTTTAAAATAGCTTTTTGGTGAAAGCACATTTTGCAATATTCTAAGTACATAGCCCAGGCATCACGGGCTAGCTATTTAGACACCCGGCAAGTTTAGCACTCACCAATATCAGGTTTACTATTATAAAAGTTTGATTACCTTTTGTTGTCTTCGTCAGAATGCACTCCCAGGACTGCTACTTCAATAACAAATGTTGGTTTGGTCCAAAATAATCCATCGTTATATCCGAATAGCGGCGTTTTGTTCGTGCGTCCCAGACACTATCTGAAATGGTAAATCAGGGTCGGGCGCATGGCGCAATTCGTGACAAAAAAAATCTAAATATTCCATTATCGTACTACGAAGCATGTCAACCGCTGTTTAAAATTCATTTTTATGCCATTTTTCTCGTAAAAAAGTGATAATATTCCGACCGGGAATCTCCTTTTAGCTAAACAGAGGAAAGTAAACAAAGCTTTCGGTCGACGCAGGCACGAGCCTGAGTCTCACAGTACTGTAACCAGCCACTACCCAAACGCGCTACTTTTTTTCAGCCAGAGCCTGCAAAGCCACGATTCAGCTTTTTCCGCCTTCTGAGACCCTATGGCAGCCGTAGGAAGTGTCACGGGACAGCTAAGATCCTCACTCTTCAATAAACAGAGACAAGAAGAACGACACCTTGTCAGACAGGCCACTTCCTGCCTGAAACCTTGTCAGGTTTTTGCCTGCCAAATGAGTTCTGTTATACTCACAGACACCATTCAAACAGTTTTAGAAACTTTAGGGTGTTTTCTATCCATATGTAATAAGTATATGCATATTCTAGTTACTGGGTAGGAGTGGTAACCAGATTAAATCGGGTACGTTTTTTATCCAGCTGTGAAAATACTGCCCCCTAGCCATAACAGGTTAAATCTAGTGAGGGAGATATGAGTCTCCAGCTTCAGTGATTTTTGCAGTTCGTTCCAGTCCTTGGCAGCAGAGAACTGGAAGGAAAGGCGACCAAAGGTGGAATTGGCTTGGGGGTGACCAGTGAGATATACCTGCTGGAGCGCGTGCTACGAGTGGGTGCTGCTATGGTGACCAGTGAGCTGAGATAAGGCGGGGCTTTACCTAGCAGAGACTTGTAGATGACCTGTAGCCAGTGGGTTTGGCGATGAGTATTAAGCGAGGGCCAACCAGCGAGAGCATACAGGTCGCAGTGGTGTGTAGTATATGGGGCTTTGGTGACAAAATGGATGGCACTGTGATAGACCGCATCCAGTTTGTTGAGTAGAGTATTGAAGGCTATTTTATAGATGACGTCGCCGAAGTCGAGGATCGGTAGGATGGTCAGTTTTACGAGGGTATGTTTGGAAGCATGAGTGAAGGAATCTTTGTTGCAATATAGGAAGCCGATTCTAGATTTAACTTTGGATTGGAGATGCTTAATGTGAGTCTGGAAGGAGAGTTTACAGTCTAACCAGACACCTAGGTATTTGTAGTTGTCCACGTATTCTAAGTCAGAGCCGTCCAGAGTAGTGATGCTGGACGGGCGGACACAGTGCAGGCAGTGATCGATTGAATACCATGCATTTAGTTTTACTTGCATTTAAGAGCAGTTGGAGGCCACGGAAGGAGAGTTGTATGGCATTGAAGCTCGTTTGGAGGTTAGTTAAAAGTGTCCAAAGAGGTGGATCAGAGAATCACCTGCAGCAAGAGCGACATCATTGATGTATACAGAGAAGAGAGTCGGCCCGAGAATTGAACCCTGTGGCACCCCCATAGAGACTGCCAGAGGTCCGGACAACAGGCCCTCTGATTTGAAACACTGAACTCTGAGAAGTAGTTGGTAAACCAGGCCAGGCAACCATTTGAGAAACAAGGCTGTCGAGTCTGCCAATAAGAATGTGGTGATTGACAGAGTCGAAAGCCTTGGCCAGGTTGATGAATACGGCTGCACAGTAATGTCTCTTATCGATGGCGGTTATGTCGTTTAGGACCTTGAGCGTGGCTGAGGTGCACCTATGACCAGCTCTGAAACCAGATTGCATAGAGGAGAAGGTACGGTGGGATTCGAAATGGTCGGTAATCAGTTTGTTAACTTGGCTTGCGAAGACCTTAGAAAGACAGGGTAGGATAGATATAGGTCTGTAGCAGTTCGGGTCTAGAGTGTCACCCCCTTTGAAGAGGGGGATGACCGCGGCAGCTTTCCAATCTTTGGGAATCTCAGACAATACGAGAGGTTGAACTGGCTAGCAATAGGGGTTGCAACAATTTCGGCAGATAGTTTAAAAAAGAGAGTGTCCAGATTGTCTAGCCCGGCTGATTTGCAGGGGTCCAGATTTTGAAGCTCTTTCAGAACATCAGCTATCTGGATTTGGGTGAAGGAGAAATGGTGGGGGCTTTGGCAGGTTGCTGTGGAGGGTGCCAGGCAGTTGACTGCGGTAGGGATAGCCAGGTGGAAAGCATGGCCAGCCGTAGAGAAATGCTTATTGAAATTGTCAATTATAGTGGATTTATCGGTGGTGTTTCCTAGCATCAGAGCAGTGGGCGGCTGGCAGGAGGTGCTCTTATTCTCCATGGACTTTAGTGTCCCAGAACTTTTGAGTTCGTACTACAGGATGCAAATTTCTGTTTGAAAAAGCTAGCCTCAGCTTTCCTAACTGTCTGCCTGTTCCTAACTTCCCTGAAAAGTTCCATATCACGGGGTCTATTCTATGCTAATGCGGAATGCCACAGGATGTTTTTTTTGCTGGTCTAGTGTGAATCAAAAACTATCTATTCCTAGTTCTACATTTTTTGAATGGGGCATGCTTATTTAAGATGGTGACGAAGGCACTTATAACCTGCTATGGCTAGCCCCCCCCCCTTTCTTAATTTCCACCTGAAGACATACCCAAATCTAACTGCCTGTAGCTCAGGCCCAGAAGCAAGGATATGCATATTCTTGGTATAATTTGAATGGAAACACTCTGAAGGTTGTGGAAATGTGAAATTAATGTAAGAGAATATAACAATATATTTGGTAGAAGAAAAGACAAGGAAACAAACATACGTTTCCTGTTCTTTTATAGTTGTAGCATCTTTGAAATGAACAAACATTGAGATATGATGCTGGATATAATTTCAAATTATAACATCAGTGGGCAACAATATTTTTCCAAAGTTTCAGACAGATACCTTCAGGAATGAGCGAGGAACATGACTGAACATGAAGTCACCCAGGTGTCCCTACAAGTTCCCCGAATGTACCCAAGTGGCCGAATTGGTACAGTGATACAAATAGAATATTTTTTGTTGTATATTGTTAACACACCCCAAAAAAAACAAATTTCAGATTTTTTTTAAAAACACATTTATTTTGGCAAATTTCTAAACATTTCAAATAACATGGTAACTATATACAGTGTCAATATACAATGTTGTGCAGACTCTCAGTACTCTACACAATATCCTGCTGCTGATGCCAAAGCCCGTAGCAGTCTCTTTCCGGTGTGAAACAGAGGGTCACCGAGCAAGTTGTACAGGTCACACGGGACTTCTTGTGGCAAAGAGCACAACGAAGCCTCCCTACTGAGCCCTTCTTGCCCTGAGGCACATCCCTGCCTGCAATGATAAACTTTGGCATGTGAAGGCTACCGGTTGAAGGAGCAGAAGGTACAGAGGTAGAGGGAACAGAAGCTTCTACAGCGGACTTCCTGTAGCTAGCAAGCTCGTTGATGAGCAGCTCTCTGAAAGCCAGCTGTGAGATGGGGGGGCTCTCCACAGCTCTTGGCCATTTCCTTGTGGAGGATGTAGGCATTCACTACAGCAATGTCTATGAAATGGTAAAACAATGTCTTATACCATTTCATGGTCTTATGGACATTGTAGTAGCCTATCAGTGTGTCTGATAGGTCTACAATAAGAGCATGGGGGGTGTAGTCCTTCATTGCTGCAGGAATGGGGAAATTCTTGGTGGTCCATGCCCCAGTAGCGCCCTTCACACGCCGGGCGACGTGATCACCACTGAAGGACTTGTGAATACTGGAGCACATGACCACCTCTGGTGTCCATCCACTTCACAAATAGTAGGCCATCCTGGCGACTCCATCTCGTGGTATCCCGATCAGCCCGCTTAGGCATGTCGTTGACCTTTGTTTTGGGGAATCCCACTCGATTGGACCGGATGGTGCCACAGGCCCACACCTCCAGCTTCCTAAGGTCTGCAAATAGGGTAGGGCTTGTGTAAAAATTGTCCAAACAATTTGTAGCCCTTCCCCAGGAGCTGAAAATCTAACAAGTCCATGACAGAGTCATAGCTAAGCCCCTTACCGGTCGCACAACTGCTCTTCCCCTCAGACAAAAGTTGCACGTGTACGCACAAGCAGAATCGGCTAAAACAAACAGTTTGTAACCCCATTTTGTCGGCTTGTTACGCATGTATTGCTTTAGTCCAATTCTGGCCTTTGAGGCTACCATCCTCACATCAATGGACAGGTTCTGGGTGGGCTGAAAATAGGTCTTGCAGGCCTCAACCACACTGTGGTAGAGGTTTTATTTTGCAGAGCCTATCAAACCCTGCAGTGCCTCGCTTCTTCTCAATCTTCTCAACTTTAGGGTCACTGATGTGAAGCGCCCGTGAGATGGTCAGAAACCTTTTGCATGACATTACCATGGTGGGGAAAGGCAGGTTATAGAGGGGTGCAGTTTTACAGTAATCTTTGAGGGTCTTCAGCTTTACAATACCCATGTAAATTACTGTAAAGGTAGCTGAAAATATCTGCCACGAAAACGGGCTTCCATGCCTCTTTCTTGCCGTCCTGCTTCTTTGCACCATACCTATTTGTGTTCAATATCAGGGAATCAACAACTGCCGTGGTGAAAAAAGCTGGAAAAGTTGCATGCATACTTTGAGGTCATGTCCAGCTGAGGTCCTGGTGGCCTTTTTGGTCTGAACAATGGAGGTGGGGCGACATCCTCCTCCAGCACAGAGTGCCAACGACCCTCCTCTCTGCCAGCAGGTTCCACACTTCCCTTCCTCCGCTTCTTTGTCCCGGACTTCACACCTCCAGATGGCCGGGCGGGGGTAGGTGTGGTGCCAGAGACAGCAGGGGTCCTCCTGGAAGAACCAGCTTCAGTGGGGGATGGGCACCTTGGCACTGGGGGCTCCCAGTCGGAGTTGCTATCACTGTGAAATAATGACACAGAACCATTCACTATGGTGAGATGCTGTTCCATTCCATGTTTAGATAAAATACAATGTAAAAAGTATCTAATATATACATATACAACTCGAATATTATTTAATATTAGTAATTTCAACCAACGGTGCTTACCAGTCCAATACGGCATCTTCTCCGTGCATGAACATGTCCTCCGTCTTGGAATCAAAGGAATTGTCACTATCAGATTCAAATATAAGTAACTCGCTATCACTATCCCTATCAATTTCTAGAATCTCAATAACATCTCTATAATTCAACTTAGTCTTCGATTATCCTGATTTGGTTGCCATAATTCCGGTAAAAACAATACTCAAAAACAAAACTGCTGCGCGTAACAAACGTGGCTGTCCTGGTTGAAATTTCAATGGCGAATGGTTGTTTTTACGCGTGACTTTTAGACATAGGATCGTCTTCCCGGTTAGAATCATCACACATAGCCAATGAGCTGAGGTAAACGGCAATCTACCAAGCTAGATTTCAAGACAATCAGTGGTCATTGGGCCGAAATACAGTCAATCAACGAAGCACTGGACATATCATTGGCGCGCAATGAGGTCAGAGATTGGTGTGTTCAAATCAGATCCTTTCGGTCAATATGTCCCGGGAAAAGAACAATGAAGTTTGGCTGTGCTACTAACAAACAGAGGATTGCAATGACACCAACCATGACTCGATAAACCTACGTTTAGAGTGAGTAATTACGTTCAAAAGTTGAAGGACACTGAATTCACAACAGAAGCCGTTTACAAAATGTTTCGTGTTAGGCTATAAAAATAAATTTTATCAAACAAAACAACCATTTATTGTTTCGTCATGACCTTTTGTATTGCCAAAGAAGATTTTCAAAGGTAATTCATGAATTTCATTGGTACTTGTGACTAATATACTTGGTTAGTAACTGTACGTAATGTTGTCTACTGAGCTATAATCGCATGGTTTGCATTTTTTTAATATGACACTGTGGCTAGATTACCAAGAGGTTTAGCTTTAATTTGGTGTATTGCACTTGTGATTTTATGAAAGTTAAAATAGTTACAATAATTCAATTTGTGTTTCACGTTCTGCATTGTTGTCGAGGCGTTCCGCTAGCGGAACACCTAGCCATAACAGGTTTAAGAATAACCAGGCATCCTATACTGACGGGATGAGGTCAATGTCACTCCAGGATATACCGGCCAGGTCCATTAGAAAGGCTTGCTCGCAGAAGTGTTTTAGGGAGCGTTTGACAGTGATGAGGGGTGGTCGTTTGGTCGCAGATACATTACGGATGCAGGCAATGATCGCTGAGATCTTGATTGAAAACAGCAGAGGTGTATTTGGAGGGCGAGTTAGTTAGGATGACATCTATGAGGGTGCCCGTCTTTACGGATTTGGGGTTGTACCTGGTAGGTTCATTGATAATTTGTGTGAGATTGCGGGCATCAAGCTTAGATTGTAGGATGGCCGGGGTGTTATGCATGTCCCAGTTTAGGTCACCTAGTAGCACGAGCTCAGAAGATAGATGGGGGCAATCAATTCACATATGGTGTCGAGGGCACAGCTGGGGGCAGAGGGTGGTCTATAGAAAGTGAGAGACTTGTTTCTGGAAAGGTGCATTTTTAGAAGTAGAAGCTCGAATTGTTTGGGTACAGACCTGGATAGTAAGACAGAATTCTGCAGGCTAACGCTGTCCCCTTTGGCAGTTCTACCTTGGCGGAAAATTTTATAGTTAGGGATGGAGATTTCAGGTTTTTGGTGGAGAGGAGCCAATGAGAGGATAGTATTTCAATGCGGTGTCACCTAACCAGCCTTAAGCCCCCAGTTGGCCCGAAGGTTATCTTAAGAGCGTGTGAGGTGGCGATGACGGGTCTGGCTTCCGCTCTCACATAAAAACATACCTGCAGATGAGACAGATGGATAGAATACATTTTTTTAAACAAACAAAGCTTAATCATGCTAACACGGTCAGTCATCATAATCATCAGGAGGTTAAATGCAAAACTGACCTTGGATCATTAACACAGAGATGTAGTAGTCCCAATCTGTATTTCAATGTAAAGCATCTTTAATAATACTTCCTGTTGTCCCGACCAAGTGACCTCTCTCCTCTGATCATGCTGTGCCCTCTGTATCAGCCAGTTCAGATGCGGGAGGGGTTCACCAACACAGCTGATACAACCTAGAGGATTTAGGGAAAAGGGGGAGAGGGATGAAGTGAAGGAGAGAGACTTATTGTGTGTGGTCTCATCTGGTGTCCAGAGTACTTTATGCTGAAAAACCGACACATGAGGACAAACAATAGAAGATAATGTCATTATTAGACATAAATACCACTTGCTTGATGAATTGATCATTTGAGTCAGTTGTGTAGTGCTAAGGCAACAGCTGCTGAGGTGTCATGTTTGCCTTTTTACTTAAAGGGTGATTATTCCAACTCTGAAATGCTGCAGATCTGCCCGCAGACGAGGTAGGAACACATATCCCACGCAGAACAGGTGGATAGAATTTGACAGGTCAAGGTATCCTTCCTCCAAACTGTGCATGTGAGACAGGTTCCATGTAGAACAAGACAGGCAGAGGAAGACAGAAAAAGAACATACGTTTAATTATCTCTGGTTATGGACACTTGCCAGCAATAAAGCTTCCATGGCCTGTTCTTCAGACAGTGAACATCTGGCAATACCTACATTTTTGACCAATTGATCAGCTTGCACTCTGAAAGTAAATAAAAGTTACTTTTTTGTAGATATGAAAACAATAACTGAGATGTGACCGTTCAATCTAAAGCAGCAGATGTAATACGTCAATACAGCACAGAAAGCTTAACACCAGACTGGTAATGCGGTTGTTTATTAGGTGATGGGAAATATGCATACAAAATAAACATACCTGTTGTATCTTGAAAGCATTGGAATTAGAAGTGAAATGTTTAACCTATTAACCTGCTGTCACGGTGCACTAGAAGTGAAGGAGGGGTGAAGTCAGGCGCAGGAGACCAAAGGTACGTAGTAACACGTTTAATAGTTACCAAGTCCAAAAATGCCAAACACTTAGGCAGAGAACAAGGAACCCAATAGGGCAAAATCCACCAGAACTGAGTCGGGACGCAGCCCAGGGAAAACCGTCCTTGCAACAACACACAGTGTGTAGACACCAACCCTCACAACAGAAGACACAAATAATCCCACACAAACCTAAACCTAGGAAGCCAGACTAAATACCCCCACTAACGAACTAACTCAAAACAGGTGGTAACACAAAACAGACAATACCAAACGAAAATGAAAAGGGGATCGGTGGCAGCTAGTAGGCCGGTGACGAAGACCACCGAGCGTCGCCCAAACGGGGAGAGGAGCCACCTTCCGTAGACGTTGTGACACCTGCTTCGTTGTTTATGATTTACCAGTTGATGAAGAACAACTCCAGTTTCATACATCATTGAAAATGTGTCTAGGAATAAGTAAGAATACCTGATGGTGTCAGGTTAATTCATACCCCAATGGTGTCAGGTTAGTTTGTATCCTAATGGTTTCAGGTTAGTTTATATGCTGCTGGTGTCAGGTTAGTTTATACCCTGCTGGTGTCAGGTTAGTTTATACCATGCTGGTGTCAGGTTAGTTTATACCATGCTGGTGTCAGGTTAGTTTATACCCTGCTGCTGTCAGGTTAGATTATACCCTGCTGCTGTCAGGTTAGATTATACCCTGCTGCTGTCAGGTTAGTTTATACCCTGCTGCTGTCAGGTTAGTTTATACCATGCTGATGTCAGGTTAGTTTATACCCTGCTGATGTCAGGTTAGATTATACCCTGCTGCTGTCAGGTTAGTTTATACCCTGCTGCTGTCAGGTTAGTTTGTATCCTAATGGTTTCAGGTTAGTTTATACCCTGCTGGTGTCAGGTTAGTTTATACCCTACTGGTGTCAGGTTAGTGTATACCCTGATGGTGTCAGGTTAGTTTGTATCCTAATGGTTTCAGGTTAGTTTATACCCTGCTGGTGTCAGGTTAGTTTATACCCTGCTGATGTCAGGTTAGTTTATACCCTGCTGGTATCAGGTTAGTTTATACCCTGCTGGTGTCAGGTTAGTTTATACCCTGCTGGTGTCAGGTTAGTTTGTATCCTAATGGTTTCAGGTTAGTTTATACCCTGCTGCTGTCAGGTTAGTTTATACCCTGCTGCTGTCAGGTTAGTTTATATGCTGCTGATGTCAGGTTAGTTTATACCCTGCTGATGTCAGTTTAGTTTATACCCTGCTGGTGTCAGGTTATTTTGTATCCTAATGGTTTCAGGTTAGTTTATATGCTGCTGATGTCAGGTTAGTTTATATGCTGCTGATGTCAGGTTAGTTTATACCCTGCTGATGTCAGGTTAGTTTGTATCCTAATGGTTTCAGGTTAGTTTGTATCCTAATGGTTTCAGGTTAGTTTATACCCTGCTGGTGTCAGGTTATTTTGTATCCTAATGGTTTCAGGTTAGTTTATATGCTGCTGATGTCAGGTTAGTTTATACCCTGCTGATGTCAGGTTAGTTTATACCCTGCTGATGTCAGGTTAGTTTGTATCCTAATGGTTTCAGGTTAGTTTGTATCCTAATGGTTTCAGGTTAGTTTATACGCTGCTGATGTCAGGTTAGTTTGTATCCTAATGGTTTCAGGTTAGTTTATATGCTGCTGATGTCAGGTTAGTTTATACCCTGCTGGTGTCAGGTTAGTTTATACCCTGATGGTGTCAGGTTAGTTTATACCCTGATGGTGTCAGGTTAGTTTGTATCCTAATTGTTTCAGGTTAGTTTGTATCCTAATGGTTTCAGGTTAGTTTATACCCTGCTGGTGTCAGGTTAGTTTATACCCTGCTGGTGTCAGGTTAGTTTATACCCTGCTGGTGTCAGGTTAGTTTATACCCTGCTGGTGTCAGGTTAGTTTATACCCTGCTGGTGTCAGGTTAGTTTATACCCTGCTGATGTCAGGTTAGTTTATACCCTGCTGGTGTCAGGTTAGTTTATACCCTGCTGGTGTCAGGTTAGTTTATACCCTGCTGGTGTCAGGTTAGTTTATATAGTGATGGTGTCAGGTTAGTTTATATAGTGATGGTGTCAGTGTCACGTTCTGACCAGTAAAGGGGTTATTTGTTATTGTAGTTTGGTCAGGACGTGGCAGGGGGGTATTTGTTTTATGTGGTTCAGGGTGTGTTAGCGTGTGTGTTTATGTAGAGGGGTGGTTTCAGGTTAGTTTATATGCTGCTGATGTCAGGTTAGTTTATACCCTGCTGATGTCAGGTTAGTTTATACCCTGCTGGTGTCAGGTTATTTTGTATCCTAATGGTTTCAGGTTAGTTTGTATCCTAATGGTTTCAGGTTAGTTTATACGCTGCTGATGTCAGGTTAGTTTATACGCTGCTGCTGTCAGGTTAGTTTATACGCTGCTGCTGTCAGGTTAGTTTATACCCTGATGGTGTCAGGTTAGTTTGTATCCTAATGGTTTCAGGTTAGTTTGTATCCTAATGGTTTCAGGTTAGTTTATACCCTGCTGGTGTCAGGTTAGTTTATATAGTGATGGTGTCAGGTTAGTTTATATAGTGATGGTGTCAGTGTCACGTTCTGACCAGTAAAGGGGTTATTTGTTATTGTAGTTTGGTCAGGACGTGGCAGGGGGGTATTTGTTTTATGTGGTTCAGGGTGTGTTAGAGTGTGTGTTTATGTAGAGGGGTGTTTGATTTATGTATTCCGGGGTTTTGGCCTATGTTCTATGTTATTGTATTTCTATGTTCCGTCTAGTCATTCTATTTCTATGTTTAGGTAATTGGGATTGGGGCCTTCAATTGGAGGCAGCTGTTTATCGTTGCCTCTGATTGAAGGTCCTATAATTAGGAGTGTGTTTGTTATCGAAATTGTGGGAGGTTGTTTGTGCATTACTGTGTGGTTCCTGGGTTGTATTTTTAGTGCGCCGTTTATTAAAAGTTAAAAATGAGCACTCAACCTGCTGCGCCTTGGTCCACTTCCTCTGATGACTGTTACAGTCAGGTTAGTTTATACCATGTTGCTGTCAGGTTAGTTTATACCATGTTGCTGTCAGATTAGTTTATACCATGTTGCTGTCAGGTTAGTTTATACCCTGCTGCTGTCAGGTTAGTTTATACCCTGCTGCTGTCAGGTTAGTTTATACCCTGCTGCTGTCAGGTTAGTTTATACCCTGCTGCTGTCAGGTTAGTTTATACCATGTTGCTGTCAGGTTAGTTTATACCATGCTGCTGTCAGGTTAGTTTATACCATGTTGCTGTCAGGTTAGTTTATACCATGTTGCTGTCAGGTTAGTTTATACCATGCTGCTGTCAGGTTAGTTTATACCATGTTGCTGTCAGGTTAGTTTATACCATGCTGCTGTCAGGTTAGTTTATACCCTGCTGCTGTCAGGTTAGTTTATACCCTGCTGCTGTCAGGTTAGTTTATACCATGTTGCTGTCAGGTTAGTTTATACCCTGCTGCTGTCAGGTTAGTTTATACCCTGCTGCTGTCAGGTTAGTTTATACCCTGATTGTCACAACTTCCACCGAAGGTGGTTCCTCTCCCTGTTTTTTTTCCCTCCTTCCGTGAGTAACTGCTTTCTCTGTCAAGGGTGTTTATTTTAGTATTGTACCTGTATGTTTGTGGACTTGCCTATTAAATAACGCATCTCGGACAGCTCTGCTCTCCTGCACTTGACTCCTTCACCTACCTCTAAACACAAGCTCGTCACACTGATGGTGTCAGGTTAAGTTGATGCCCTGATGGTGTCAGGTTAAGTTGATGCCCTGATGGTGTCAGGTTAAGTTGATGCCCTGATGGTGTCAGGTTAAGTTGATGCCCTGATGGTGTCAGGTTAAGTTGATGCCCTGATGGTGTCAGGGGCCCAGGTTAGTTAGTGGCCCTCAACTCCCTTACCAAAACACCCGCAACATGGTGTAGGCCTGAAATTGTTTTTCCAGTGCCTTTTTTAAAGCTTCTGTTTTGCAAGTGTTGGAGCCATGTGGAAAAGCTATACCTGATCTGACTGAACAGGCTGCCAACATCAGTAGCTGTAGTAACCTTACACTTTCAAAACAGAGCAGCCTGCACGTTCAGGGTGTGTGTTCAGGAGCTAGCCTGACAGACTGCCATTCTAAACATATATATATATATATATATATATATATATATATACACTAACAAACATAGAGAATTCCCAAAAGGTCACTGAACCCTAAATAAAAGATCTCCTAATTCTTCAATACCCCTTCATCTCTCGAACAGATATGGTCCAACCCCTGTAGGGGTTAAGGTTCAAAGTTCATCTACTGTTTTTTCCACCCCCAGGATCCTCCATGCCCACGGTCCATGTCTCTGTCATTGCTCATTCTATTACATCTCCTGATGTTAGGTCTCTCTCCTACACTCCTCCCTCAGGCCCAGAGAGAACACTTTGACATTATGATGACATCACATCAGGAAGAGACCGGAGAAAACCAGACAGGCAGTCATTCCAGAGATGATGGATATACTGACAAGATACTGTCTCTCCGCCATAACAATGGGGAACAGTCGTTGTCCACAAAGTGGCACGGCGGGCTGTCTAGCTCCCGCCTATACTTTCTTTGGATTGGTGAATAAATGTCATTATTGTAATCCTTTTTGCAATATTCGATGAGGGTTGTTAATGTCAACCGCCTGTATTCAATGGAGAGAGATGCTATGCTATTAGCCTCATGTCATGAATATGCATAACCATCTCCAGACAACTCCGATATAAAGTGTTTTTCCTCAAAGTTGGCGGGATGTCACGTGTCCTACTATTATCAGTACAATCGTAACAACTTAAGCATTACGAAACGTCCATTTGATCAAATAAACCTCACGTGCGCAAAATATGCCATTCATGTTTTTGTTGACCATTTTCGAAACTCTCATTGACCTCCATACAAAAACTCACTTGGTGGACGAAACAATGAAAAAACACGCCACCTGCCGGAGGAGGACAGATTTTCCGCCGAGTTGGACACTTCCTCTCTGTCTCCGGTCAATCCCTCGCTTTCATCATCCATCCCCACCCCTCTCTGTTTATTACTTCATCCATGCCTTGGAATGATTATGAGCCTTAAGCTGGGCTGCTAAAGCAATTAGAGAGCTGAAGTGGAGTCATGGGGATTGGAGGAGGGGCAGATTAAGCGAGTGAGGAGTGCTCCTACAGCGGATATTGGGGAAAGGAGAGGGGTGGAGGTTGTGAGGGTTTAACGTGAAAAAAAAAACAGGGTTGGTGTTGAATTCCTTTATTTCGTCCTGTCCCGCCAGGCTGTGTGTGTGTGTGTGTGTGTGTGTGTGTGTGTGTGTGTGTGTGTGTGTGTGTGTGTGTGTGTGTGTGTGTGTGTGTGTGTGTGTGTGTGTGTGTGTGTGTGTGTGTCCTAAAGGGGCAGGGGTCAACTAGCATGCAGACACAAACCGGGTATTATCCTCAGCTGAGAGAATACTCTCACATCCTCTCTCTGATCAGAGGAGAACACTCTCACTTCCCCTCTGCTTCTCTCTCTCTTCTCTCTTCTTTCTCCTGAAAGGCATCAGTAAGAACTGATCACCACACCTGATACCTATACATCACTGGGACATTCATGGGAAGCAGAAAAGACAGCAAATATTCATAAACACCCACACAAACTCACATACACACACAAATTCACATACACACACCACACACCAAAATGTTGTTCTCACGCACCACGTGTTTATGGTGTAAATAGCATGTCCCCACCTACATTTAGTTCAGTTCTTGGATGAAGAAATTATATTTATTGATCACTGAGCAGTGTCATTCATCTATAATCTACAGTATCAGATTGCTACCTATAATTATTTTATGCCAATTTCATTGTTTTACCAGCAACGCTGTGTTCTATTATATACACTACGTGGCCAAAAGTATGTGGACACCTGCTCGCCAAACATCTCATTCCAGAATCATGGGCATTAATATGGAGTTGGTCCCCACTTTGCTGTTATAACATCATCCACTCTTCTGGAAAAGCTTTCCAATAGATGTTGGAACATTGTTGCAGGGACCACACAGAAATGGTTTGTCGAGATTGGTGTGGAAGAACTTGACTGGCCTGCACCAATTTGATTTGATCTAATTCTCTCTCTCACCTGTTGCACCCTACGCAATTGCTGTTATTATTATTTCACCCTGCTGGTCGTCTATGAATGTTTGAACATCTTAAAAGAACTTTCTGGCCTTAATGGCCTTGTGCCCTTATAATCTCCACCCGGCACAGACAGAAGAGGACTGGCCACCCCTCAGAACCTGGTTCCTCTCTAGGTTTCTTCCTACGTTCCTGCCTTTCTAGGGAGTTTTTCCTAGCCACTGTTCTTCTGCATTGCTTGGCGTGTTTTTTTATGCTGGGTTTTTATACAGGGAGACGTTTTATGTCAACATTCCCAGGTCATAAGATCATCACAGTAGAGGGTGTATTATTTTCATGGTCTGGGCCAATCTGTGATGTCATTCAGCCCCCGTGAAGAGAACATACAGATTGTGAGGACAGTGGGACAGTGATGTCACAAAGCCCCTCTTAAGAGTCCTTGAAGTGTCCTGAAAGGAAACCAGTCTGTCTCATTAAAGCATCAGGTTTCCATGTGTTTTTTATTCTGAGACTGTTGGTCCAGAACGGTGCTGTTATATGCTTCAAATGGAAATGACATGTTGAATAAACAAAACCCCAAAATGTGAAATATGATAACCAAAACTACCCATTGTATTCGGCATACTAAAACACACACACACCTGCATATGCTCAGCATGAAAACACAAATATGGTGACCTACAGTAGGCTACACGCTGTATACTGTGCTATCACAGCATTGTCCATGACTAAACAGATATATTGTACTAGTCCATGAGGAGGAGATGCACTGCAGTACTTAATGCAGCTGGTGGCCACACCAGATACTGACTGTTACTTTTGATTTTGACCCCCCCCCCCCCCCCCCCCTCCCCTTTGTTCAGGGACACATTATTCCATTTCTGTTAATCACATGTCTGTGGAACTTGTTCAGTTTATGTCTCAGTTGTTGAATCTTGTTATGGTCACACAAATATTTACACATGTTCAGTTTGCTGAAAATAAACACAGTTGACAGTGAGAGGATGTTTCTTTTTTTGCTGAGTTTACTAGCACAGTATTGTCCATGACTAAACAAATATACTGTACTATCACAGCATTGTCCATGACATATGGGATTGGGCTCTGGTCAAATGTAGTGCACTATACACTGAATATACAAAACATTAAGAACACCTGCTCTTTTCATGACACAGACTGACCAGGTGAATCTAGGTGAAAGCTATGATCTCTTATTGATGTCACTTGTTAAATCCACTTCAATCAGCGTAGATGAAGGGGAGGAGATCGGTTAAAGAAGGATTTTTAAACCTTGAGACAATTGAGACATGGATTGTATATGTGTGCCATCCAGAGGGTGAATGGGCAAGACAAAATATTTAAGTGCCTTTGAACGGGGTATGGTAGTAGGTGCCAGGCACACAGGTTTGTGTCAAGAACTGCAACGCTGCTGGGTTGTTCACGCTCAACAGTTTCCTGTGTGTCGACACAAGAATGGTCCGCCACCCAATGGACATCAAGCTAACTTGACACTGTGGGAAGCATTGGAGTCAACTTCTGCCAGCATCGCTGTGGAACGCTTTTGACACCTTGTAGAGTCCATGCCCCGACGAATTGACGCTGTTCTGAGGGCAAAAACAGGGGGGGTGCAACTCGACAAGTGTTCTTAATATTTTGTCCACTCAGTGTACCGCGTACTAACACACACACATCAGCTGATGGCCAGATTGTGCAACAGGATAACATTCATGAGAGGGTGTTGTGGACTGCAGGAACCTGGGGGGGACCAGACTGTCTTTCCTCTGAATGGCATGACCGGAAACAAAAGCAGAAGAGAGAGAGAGAGAGAGAGGAGAGAACATGTCCACACATTTTGTTAAAGAGAGAGAGAAGGGTATTTTCATGCATTTCTCTGTCTTGAAGAGCCCAAACCCCTGCATTCCAAGTAGAGTATCTAACGAATCCAACCCACGCCGAGAGAGAAGAAGTCACGGTCCTCCAGGATCCTCTCTCAGGACCAGTCAGTCTCAATCTTCCCCTGGCATACTCAGGTGGGTTCACGTAGACACATCAGACAGGCTTACACCCAAAACAAAATGGAAAAAGATATTACAACTCGTGTAATTTAGATAGTTAAACATTTTAAGCTTTGTTAATTGTAAAAAAACTTCCTGGCTGTACGTGGTTACAAAGTTCATCTGCAGTGCATTTTGTGAGTGTATTCATCATAATTTTTAAATTCAATTTAATAATGTATTCTGAATATAAAAACAAATTGTTTTGTATGGGAGGGCAGCTATATTATCTCTAAGTCAGTCGTCATTACAGTAAGTAATGGATGAAATGAAGAAGTATACAGTACTGTACAACTTTCACCTCTTTTATTTTGCTTCATACAGCACAGCCCTAGATATGGACAGCACAACAGGATTCGCCATGACCCCTGTCAATCACAACCACACCAACAGCAGCTGTTCCCGTGACAATGTGCTGAAGACTGTGGTGTTTCCTGTTCTCTACTCCCTCCTCTTCCTGTTGGGCCTGTCCCTCAACGGCCTGGCAGTGTGGGTGTTCTTCAGCATACCTAGCCGCTCCCACTTCATCATCTACCTCAAGAACATTGTGGTGGCCGACGTCCTCATGACCCTCACCTTCCCCTTCAAGGTGTAGTTACAATTATAATAATCATATTATTAATAAAAGTTATAATATTAATAACTATGAAAAAAGTATGAATAAACAGCAATTAAATCACTGACTGTGCTAAATGAATGTGTTTGTCCTGTAGGTGCTGTCTGACTCCAACATGGCGTCCGTGGGTCTGCGTGTCTTTGTCTGTCGTGTCTCCTCTGTGCTCTTCTATCTCACCATGTACATCAGCATCCTCTTCTTCGGCCTCATCAGCATCGACCGCTGCAGGAAGACCCTCCAGCCCTTCAAGGGGACCAACGCGGCCCGTCTGTCACACAGGAAACTGCTCTCTGGGGTTATCTGGTGCTCCCTGCTGGCCCTCTCCCTGCCCAACATGGTCCTGACCAGCCGCAGCCCCTCCTCGGTCTACTTCAAGTGCAGTGATCTGAAGACGGCGGCTGGTATGCATTGGCATGAGCTGGTCAACCATGTGTGCCAGGTAATCTTCTGGGGCAACCTGGTGACGGTGATAGTGTGTTATGCCCTCATCACCAAAGAGCTGTACAGTTCCTACGCCCGCGCCAACGCTTACCGTGCTGGTGGAGCCAGCAGAGCTGGTACTGGTAACGGGCAGCGCCAGCCCCGGAGAAAGACTGTGAGTTCAAACGTCTTCCTGGTGCTGGCCGTGTTCTTTGTGTGCTTCGTGCCGTTCCACTTCTCCCGCGTGCCGTACACCATGAGCCAGACCCGGGGACGCATGTTTGACTGCAACCTCAAGCTGTTCTTCTTCCAGTTAAAGGAGAGTACACTCTGGCTGTCCTCCCTCAACTCCCTCCTGGACCCTCTCATCTATTTCTTCCTCTGTAAGTCCTTCAGGACCACCTTGTTCAAGACGCTCCATCTCCCACCTGGGACCTGTAGCTGGCTCACTGGGGTAGGGCCGGACCACAACACAGGCAGTACCCCTCTGGGAGACTCCTCTGCTTGTCAGTAGCGAACTAAAGCTCTCTTCTGGAGGACTTCCATGTATTGTGGTCTGATGAATGTTTCACAGAGGATCATACTGCCCTCTACTGGAAGGCTGACGGGAACTGAACTGTGTGTTAGTTGTAGCTCTGTCTGGGCAATGGAAAGAGTAGAGTAGGAAACGCTGCACAGACCAGTGATAATTACAATAATATGCAAACCAGTCTGTAACACCAGTCTGTAACACCAGTCTGTAACACCAGTCTGTAACAGTTTGTAAAATGTCATAACCCCCTCTAAACGTCACCATAACCTCATGCCAAAGGAAATCACCTAAAGAAGTCACCTAGTCTCTCTCATAACAGCTTAGTTCCCCATACTGGCATTCTGCTTTGACCTCATTCTTTTTTAGGCTTTAGGAACATGTGTAACCATGGCACAGCACGAATGCCTATATAATGTACAGCAAAACGTTCTATACTACATAAACTTGTGAAATCTAAATATGTTTTCTCTCCCATTCGTTGATCCATGTCTTTAACCATTCTTCAACAAAACAATATGATACTGATTTCTCTGATGCATTGAAAGCCAGATGTTCTGTATGTTTAGACAGGCAGTATGCAACCTATTAACAGTTGGCCTAAGGGCAGGTGGTAGCCTGCAACCTACTGTACAGTGACCACAGAGGAACCTAGAAAAAACAAGCTGTGAGTGGCCGGAGGCTTTCCGGAGAAGTAGCAAGATGGGAAACAACACCAGTAAAAACCACACTGCTAAAGACAGCTGAAAGTGAATGTAAAAACAATAGTTCATGTGAAAGAAAGGGTGTGTGTGCATAGTGTAGGAGCATGAGAGAGAGAAACACGTCTGATCTTTTAAATAATAATTAGTTCCAGGATTGAAAAAAAACACCAACCTCCCTGTGAAAATATGTCAAACATATGTAACCTCCCTGACCTGCCGAATCCAGGTCACTGGTGGGAGAAATACTATCTGCATGTGCAGATGCTAGCAGCAGTTCACCATTCATGACAACAACAATTGTCCCATCATATGGCTCAGTTGGTAGAACATGGCTCTTGCAACGCCAGAATTGTGGGTTTGATTCCTGGGCCACCCATACATAAAATATATGCATGCATGACTGTTAGTCACTTTGGTTAAAAGCATCTGCTAAGTTGCATGATATTGTTATATTATAAGAAGTTTGGGCAGCTTTTTTTCTGTTGTGGTCAAAAGCCAAAGATATTCATAACTAACCCTGTGCTTTAGCTCTTATCTTACCACTTCCCCATCTTCAGGAAGTGTATTAGGTGACGTAGCAAACGCAGTCCCAATACATCGCAGTAACATATCTCACACGTAAGCATAGACATCTTAGTGACTTTCCTCCATGACAAGATGGTTCTTCACAACTTCACCGGTGAGTTTCCTTACTTTATTTATTTATAATAACACATCATGGACATTTTGTTTCTTATTAAACAATATTGTATGTAAATATCCCAAATCTGACAAAAGGATGCCTTTGACACAGAAAGAATAAGCTTTGAGAAATGTTTCCTGTGAACTTTATGAATCACAATCATTTCACTTTTATGCTTTCAATTGTATTTTGCAATAACAATAAACTATTAATTCACACAATGAAAATGAACCACATCGCGGTGTCAAATTTATGTTTTAATTTCAAAAACATTAAAGGGGCAATCTGTGTTTGGTATATACATTTTTTGACTTTTGAATGAATACTTTTGAATGAATACTTGTTAAGCACATTTTTACTCCTGAACTTATTTAGGTTTGCTATAACAAAGGGGTTGAATATTCTTTGACTCAAGACATTTCAGCTTTTCATTTTTAAATTATTTTATCAGTGGAGATCAAGTTTATAAATTGCCTGGCTGGGCAGATGGATTGCTCAATGGATTGCGCAGTGAGATGGAACAGATTAAATAGGCATTTCGACATCACAGATTTAGGCGGTGGTAACTTGTGGAATGCGGTTTTAACCAATCAGCATCCAGGATTAGACCCACCCGTTGTATAACCTCCAATATTCTATATTGACAACTTGTTATGCTATTTTGAGTGCTATGCCATTTGGTTTGAAGTGGCTTAGAAAATGTAGCCCCTACCACTCCCATTGTTTCACTAGCAGAGATGCTGTCGGTGGGGTAAGTAAATAAAGAAAACAAAGCCATATTTTGGTCAACGACTCTCAAGATCACTTTTTGTAGTGAATTGAATGGCTTTTTCTTAATACAATTAAGTATATTTCAAAATGTTGTGTACTGCCTCTAAAACATTTTACTGCAGATTCTTGGTAGTCTTAAACAAATCTACTTTGAAACAAAAGTCTACACTTCACACACATGGTTATGGGCTAAAGAAAGGAAGACACCTGTACCATGTCAGATATAGAGTTGAAATGTATTACATTTTGAGTTTGCACAGAAGACTGAAATATAACAAAACAGTTTTTTGACATAGAAACACGAGAATTTCGTCTTCTTAAATTTTTTATAATCTTGATTAATTATGAAAAATATGAATAACATTCCACTCATGAGGCCAAAGAGGGTGCTTTTGGTCATTGACAGCAGGAAAGGGCTACATTGCAGTCATTTTTAACACATAAATATGACAAAATTCTGTTCGAAACTCAAAACTGTTCAAAACTACATTTAATTTGATAGAATATGCAAATGAATCCATAAGTGTCTATTGATGCACCTGTGCGTCAATCTAAGTAACGTAAAAAACGTAAAAAAAAACTAGGATAGTTACTGTTTGTACTGTAAATGTTTGCAACAGAACTATAATAAACACAGCTACAAACTGTAATAGAGACGAGATGTGAGTTTCCATGGGAAACTAAGATAGTTACTGTCTGTACTGTAAAATAGTGTAACAGAAAACTATTGCCACCCAGCAACTGTGTGAAAAAACACCAGTGTAATATCACTATGGTTAGTCTAGCATAAACCCAATACTGGAGAATGAAGCCAACGGTGTAATATTACTGCGTCTATAGTTCGGGTTACTGTGTCTATAGTATGTGTCTATAGTACTGTGTCTATAGTTCGGGTTGGCAGGATTTAAGGGAAAGTGCGTTTATACTGTAACTGTGCTTAGTCCTGCAACGATCATCTCTCGCTAAGCTAGCTACTTTGCATAGCTCGTTCACCGTGGAACACAAATGTCTGGGCAAGACACGCCCTGTGAGAGATGAAAACGTGGTGCACCTCCCAACACCTGGCTTACTCTTAGGGGAGAACTGCAAGTCTGGCTGAGTGGAACATACACAGTCTTCCAATCTCGCGGGTTAGGCATGGTCCCCGAACCCGAAAGCTAGAACCGTGAGGGTTCTGGTGGACAAAACCCGCAGCGCCGCAATACTGGTAGACCAAACTGAGTATCGCCCAGGTTGGTACACTGTCACAACTAAGACAAACCCTCAGCGCTGCAATACTGGTAGACCAAACTGAGTATCGCCCAGGTTCGAACACTGTCACAACTAAGACAAACCCTCAGCGCTGCAATACTGGTAGACCAAAATGAGTATCGCCCAGGTTGGTACACTGTCACAAGCAATAAAAACAAGGAAAGAACCCAAAGGAGATGGCACAAGCCAAAACCGAATGGAGGGACAGCAGAGCACCCTGATGGAGAGGCTGACTGCTCCAAGCTATTGAATAGCAGCCGGTACACTTCTGAAAGAGACTTCTGATAGAGAGGCTAACTAGCTAGCTGCTCCAAGCTATTGAATAGCAGCCGGTACACTTCTGAAAGAGACTTCTGATAGAGAGGCTAACTAGCTAGCTGCTCCAAGCTATTGAATAGCAGCCGGTACACTTCTGATAGAAACTTCTGATAGAGAGGCTAACTAGCTAGCTGCTCCAAGCTATTGAATAGCAGCCGGTACACTTCTGAAAGAAACTTCTGATAGAGAGGCTAACTAGCTAACTGCTCCAAGCTATTGAATAGCAGCCGGTACACTTCTGCTCTTATACACTCTAACTTAGAGCTCTTACCAAGCAAATCCTCTCTGGAATGAGCTGAGAAAAGGAAGAGGTGGATGTAGTATGTCGGCTACTACAGTATTTAAGGGGGTCAGCCGCAGTCTCACGGGACTAATCTGAAATCCTTCCTCAGAATATATCCTGCTGCGCAGAGGGATACCCATATTGGAGTGATCAGATCTAGTGCTATATGACAGTTTTTTTTTTGCATGGGCTGCGTCTCAAACCACCGCATCCATCTATGTCGGCCTTCTGCATCTGCAGTAGAAGGTGGCCGAGCTACATCTTTGTTTTTCAGACCATCCAAAAAATTGTTCTTCTCGTGAAAACGTCTGTAGCGTCCGAACACACGAACACAATGGTGTTCTCCGTTTTGCTCTATGATCCCCACAAGCTCCATGGGACTCGTCTGAAGTCCATAATGCTGATATGCCAACTTCTGTCTGTAGTGTCCAAACCTTTTGGGCTACAAACCACTCTGTAGAAAGGGGAGACTCTCTTGAACACGATGATATTCTCGTTTTTGCTCTATATCCCCCACAAGTGTCACGGGACTCATCTGAAGGTAACCCATACAAATGAATGGAAGTATGGAGATGTTTCTTATACCTCCAAAATATAGGACAGCGACTTCAAAACCTTATTTCTTATGATACATTTGTTTACTGTCTTTTTTGCGATTTCTGAATGTGTAATTCAATGCGTGGGCTATAATAATAAAGGCCAAATATTTTATCAAATAATTTTTCGAAATATTTTTTTATACCTAAAGGCATCCTAAAATTCCAAAACAAATGGCTAAATGATCCATGGTATGACCATCTTAAAACAATTCCATATGTTAGCTTAGTAACATATGGAATTGAGGTTAACAGTCATTTTGGTCAATTTTTATTTCAGATAACATTAATTGCATGTGTAAATATGTTTTGATAAGAAATCAGTTTATATTTTTGCTATGATTGTTGCTTTTCCAATAGTTTCTTCTTGGGGTCAAAATGGTAGGTTGAGGGTTAAATGATTGATATATAGATATTATCCATTGAACATGCTAACTAGGACTAGGTTTAACCTGTCTCTGGGAAACCAGCCGGTAGTGGTTTTCTGATGGGGTACGACACTAAGCACATGATCCATTTATATTTTTAAAATGTATTCTTCAAGAAGCAATAGCTACATATAATTTATTCATAATTCCTAAAATGGATGTACCAATGCAGATTTCCCCTTTAATCTAGAAATGAATTATTATTTTAATCATTTTTCTCGCTAACCTCATTTGCAGATTCCTCAAAACTAGTAGCCACAATGGCATCACTTTCCCCTCTAATGGACTGTGGCTTTAATGAAGATACCATAAGTATGGCTATATCAAGTCTCTACTTCCTGTTGTTCATCCCGGCCCTCATCATCAATGGGGTAGCAGTCTGGGTCTGCATGCAACTTCGGTCAACGTCTACCTTCATGGTGTATCTGAAGAACCTTCTGGCGGCTGATCTTCTCATGACCCTGACCATCCCTGTCAAAGCAGCCAAAATCCTGCCCAGCGCTCCACTGACTCTGAAGGCCTTTGCCTGTCGCTACTCTGATGTTATTTTCTACCTCTGTATGTACATGAGCATCATTCTGTTGGGCCTCATCAGTCTGGACCGCTTCTTCAAGATCGTCAGGCCCTGTGGCAGGTTGTTGGGTCAGAACCTTGTCTTCGGTAAAGTGTTGTCAGCTTCCATCTGGGTGGTGCTGTTGGCCACTAATGTCATTCCAACCATGATCCTGACCAATCAGGATCCCACAAACAAGACTAAAGAATTCTGTATGGCAATGAAGAGCGATGCAGGACAAGGTCTTCACGGTGGCGTGGTCAAATTAAACAACGCAATCTTCTGGGTGGTGTGTGTTCTTATTTTTGTCTGCTACATATGCATAGCAAGGAAGGTTTTTCAATCATACAGGAAATCAGGAAGCAGCAATGATGAAGGGAGGCATAAGACCAAAGTTCGTGTGTTTTTGGTTCTGGTGGTTTTTCTGGTGTGTTTCGGCCCCTACCACTCCATACGGATCTTCTACACCTCGCTTCAGGATACCTCAACAACCAGCTGCACTAACGTTACCTTACGGATCTGTAAGGAGATCACCTTGTGGATGTCAGCCATGAACGTCTGTCTGGACCCTCTCATCTACTTCTTCCTGTGTAAGTCCTTCAGGATCAACCTGTTCAAGATGCTCTGTCTCTCACCTGGGACCAGTAGCTGGCTCACTGGGAGAGGACCCAACACAATAGAGGATCAGACCCCAACACAGGAGGGAGACTCCTGTGCCTGTACAGAAAATTAAAACTCTTTGGAATGATCTACTTTATGTTGTGAGAAGTTCTGTTTGACAGAGTATAATACTGCCCCCTGGTGTAGGGTTAACTATCCAACTAGTTATACTAGAAATGAATCCAGCAGGTGTAATGTACTATCCAACTAGTTATACTAGAAATGAATCCACCAGGTGTAATGTACTATCCAACTAGTTATACTAGAAATGAATCCACCAGATGTAATGTACTATCCAACTAGTTATACTAGAAATGAATCCACCAGATGTAATGTACTATCCAACTAGTTATACTAGAAATGAATCCACCAGATGTAATGTACTATCCAACTAGTTATACTAGAAATGAATCCACTAGGTGTAATGTACTATCCAACTAGTTATACTAGAAATGAATCCACCAGGTGTAATGTACTATCCAACTAGTTATACTAGAAATGAATCCACCAGGTGTAATGTACTATCCAACTAGTTATACTAGAAATGAATCCACCAGGTGTAATGTACTATCCAACTAGTTATACTAGAAATGAATCCACCAGGTGTAATGTACTATCCAACTAGTTATACTAGAAATGAATCCACCAGGTGTAATGTACTATCCAACTAGTTATACTAGAAATGAATCCACCAGGTGTAATGTACTATCCAACTAGTTATACTAGAAATGAATCCACCAGGTGTAATGTACTATCCAACTAGTTATACTAGAAATGAATCCACCAGGTGTAATGTACTATCCAACTAGTTATACTAGAAATGAATCCACCAGGTGTAATGTACTATCCAACTAGTTATACTAGAAATGAATCCACCAAGTCTAATGTACTATCCTACTATTTACATTAGAAATGTTACGTTACAGCCTTATTCTAAAACAGAATAACTACATTTTTCCCTCATAAATCTACACACAATACACAATAATGGAGGGCTGTATAGGCCCCATTTAACATCCACATGCTTGTAGTGGAGCGAGATCCTTGGTGTCCACATCACCAACAAACTGTCATGGTCCAAACACACCAAGACAGTTGTGAATATGGCACGACAACACCTTTTCCCCTCAGGACACTGAAAAGATTTGGCATGGGTCCCCAGATCCTCAAAAAGTTATACAGCTGCACCATCGAGAGCATCCTGACCGGTTGCATCACCGCCTGGTATGGCAACTGCCTGGCATCTGACCGTAAGGCGCTACAGAGGGTAGTGCCTATGGCCCAGTACATCACTGGGGCCAAGCTTCCTGCCATCCAGGACCTATATAATAGGTGGTGTCAGAGGAAGGCCCAAGAAATTGTCAAAGACTCCAGTCGTCCAAGTCATAGACTGTTCTCTTTGTTACCCCACGGCAAGCAGTACCGGACTGTTAAGACTAGGACAAAAATGGTCCTTAACAGCTTGTACCCCCAAGCCATAACACTGCTGAACAAATAATCAAATATGGCCACCAGGACTATTTACATTGATACCGCCCATCCTCCATTTGTTTTTACACTGCGGCTACTCACTGCTTATTATCTATGCATAGTCACTTTACCCCTACCTACATGTAAAAATGATCTCAACAAACCTGTACCCCCGCACATTGACTCAATACCTGTAGCCCCTGTATATAGCCTCGTTATTGCTATTTTAATGTGTTACTTTTTATTTTATTTTATATTTTTTACTTTGGTTTATTTAGTAAACCATTTAGTTTCCTTAACTCTATTTATTGAACTGCATTGTTGGTTAAGGGCTTGTAAGTAAGCATTTCACGGCAAGGTCTACACCTGTTGTATTCGGCGCATGTTATAAATAAAAGTTTATTTGATTTGAGTTGATTTATTTGGAATGATAAAGCAAAAACAGGTTTTTAGAAATGTTTGCTAAAAACAGACATACCTTATTTACATAAGTATTCAGACCCTTTGCTATGATACTCTAAATTGAGCTCAGGTCCATCCTGTTTCCATTGATCATCCTTGAGATGGTTCTACAACTTGATTGGAGTCCACCTGTGGTAAATTCAATTGATTGAACATGATTTCGAAAGGCACACACCTGTCTATATAAGGTCCCACAGTTGACGGTGCATGTCAGAGCAAAAACCAAGCCATGAGGTCAAAGGAATTGTCCGTAGAGCTCCGAGGCAGGATTTTGTCGAGGCACAGATCTGGGAAAGGGTACCAAAACATTTCTGCAGCCTTGAAGGTCCCCAAGAACACAGTGGAAGAAGTTTGGAACCACCAAGACTCTTCCGAGCAGCAGGGACTGGAATACTAGTCAGGATAGAGGGAAAGATGAATGGAGCAAAGTACAGAGAGATCCTTGATGAAAAGAGAGTTCAGGACCACAGACTGGGGTGAAGGTTCACCTTTCAACAGGACAACAACCCACACATCCAAGACAATGCAGGAATGGCTTCGGGACAAGTCTCTGAATGTCCTCGAGTGGCCCAGTCAGATCCCCGACTTGAACCTGATCTAACATCTCTGGAGAAAGCTGAAAATAGCTGTGCAGAGACACTCCTCATCCAACCTGACAGAGCTTGAGAGGATCTGCAGAGAAGAAGGGGATAAACTCCCCAAATACAGGTGTGCCAAGCTTGTAGCATCATACCCAAGAAGACTCGAGGCTGTAATCGCTGTCACAGGTGCTTCAACAAAGTACTGAGTAAAGGGTCTGAATACTTAAATGTATATTTCATGTATTTTTTTTTAATCTGTTTTTGTTTTGTCACTATGGGGTATTGTGTTGATGAGGGGGGGGGGGGAACGATTTAATCCGCTTTAGAATAAGGTTGTAACATAACAAAATGTGGGAAAAGTATATTAGTATATTCAAAATGCATCCACGGGGTGTGATGTAGTACTGAAGTCCATACATTTACATTAAGAGAAGAGACAGAATAGATCATCTTGTTTTTATGAAGTTTGTAATGATGATGATTGCGGTGATGATTATGTTATTTATTTTTTTGCATATAGTACCAATGCATGCTGGGACAGTAGGCTGCAGGGACTGAATATGTGTGCATTAGGCTAACTATTAGCTCTCCGGTGTTTTCCATATTGTATTACCATGGTGTGTTGTTTATGTTTGTATGTTGAAATCACAAAATTAATTTCCATGTAAATGGACAAGTAAAGTATACTTCATATCATATACTATTTAAATGACATACTAATAAAGGAATAAAGTGGTCCTATTAGGTTTCAGATATATTTCTGGTTGTCTGGTTAATCGACAGTATGTCAAAACAAGACTATATTGTGTAAAATAATGTTGGGTAAATGATACACTGTATTAGAGAGTCACAATAGCATTATCACCTGTTCTCACTGTTGCTTTAGTATCACTCTATTTCCTTGAATTTCCCTGGATTTGCATCTGTCTGGACATGTAGAGCCTTCTTGGGTAATTCAAGGGAAATTCAAGGTGTGAGTCTCATGAATTGGACACTGGCGTTGTGGCAGAGTTCCACACCACAGTACTGTCCTGTCTTGTCACTGATTCTCTTCAGGTAGGTGAGTAAATCTTTAGTTCACTTGCATCTTCTTATCCTTACTCTGAGCTGTTTTATGCATTGCTTCATCAAGGTACACTTAAAAGAAATTATAATGGGTTTATAAGTATAGTTAATAAATTGCTATTTATTTGTTTACTGGTTCTATAGTATCTAAATATTTAATAAGGAGTTATAAAACATTCATGATTATTTGCCTAACACAGATTTGTGGGTTGTCTTCTCTTGTTGTCTCAAGAGATTTCTATTCATGGAGAAAAAAGGTTTTATGATTTCATTAGTGCTCAAAAACAGGTATTTGAAGTGAGTTTCGTAACGTCCATTCAAATTAAATATGATTCAGATGACACCAACTACATTGACTTGAATAATTATATTAACTACTAATGCTTAATAATGCAAATGAATTAAAGAGCTAAGGCAGAGGAAAACACAAATGAGTACTGCTATCTAAAAACTACACCTCTCAGCATTCACTCCAGTCTCAGTGCTTCAGTCCTACTTCAGCTGGTTGTCGCTTGAAATCATTAAAATAACTCCCTATAGCAAATAGTCAGATGATTATTTAAGGTATCCTTTATGCTCAATACTCAATTGACGTTGTAATGTACACTAGTTGAAAATGAAAAAATAATGAATGTGTCAAGCAACGTACACTCCCTTGTTAAAGAAAGAAACTTTGAAAGTCATAAACAAAAATGGCAAGTCTACTATGTATGTAACTTAGATAGAGACAGAGGTGGGGATAGTTCTGTGAGGATGTACATACAGGTCTATAAGCTAATGCTAACAAAATACAGGGATAGAGGTGGGGATAGTTCTGTGAGGATGTACATACAGGTCTATAAGCTAATGCTAACAAAATACAGGGATAGAGGTGGGAATAGTTCAGTGATGTACATACAGGTCTATAAGCTAATGCTAACAAAATATAGGGATAGAGGTGGGAATAGTTCAGTGATGTAGATACAGGTCTATAAGCTAATGCTAAAGAAATATAGGGATAGAGGTGGGAATAGTTCAGTGATGTAGATACAGGTCTATAAGCTAATTTATTTGTATTTATTTCACCTTTATTTAACCAGGTAAGCTAGTTGAGAACAAGTTCTCATTTACAACTGCGATCTGGCCAAGATAAAGCAAAGCAGTGCGACACAAACAACAACACAGAGTTACACATGGAATAAACAAGTGTACAGTCAATAACACAATAGAAAAAAAAGAAAGTCTATATACAGTGTGTGCAAATGGCTATTGGACGTAAGGCAATAAATAGGCCATAGTAGCGAAGTAATTACAATTTAGCAAATTAACAATGGAGTGATAGATGAGCAGATGATGATGTGCAAGTAGAAATACTGGTGTGCAGAAAAGTAAAAAAAACAACATGGGGATGAGGTAGGTAGATTGGGTGGGCTATTTACAGATGGGCTATGTAGAGCTGCAGCGATCGGTTAGCTGCTCAGATAGCTGATGTTTAAAGTTAGTGAGGGAAATTTAAGTCTCCAGCTTCAGCAATTTTTGCAATTTGTTCCAGTCATTGGCAGCAGAGAACTGGAAGGAAAAGCGGACAAAGGAGGTGTTGGCTTTGGGGATGACCAGTGAGATATACCTGCTGGAGCGCGTGCTACGGGTGGGTGTTGTTATCGTGACCAGTGAGCTGAGATAAGGCGGAGCATTACCTAGCATAGACTTATAGATGATCTGGAGCCAGTGGGTCTGGCGACAAATATGTAGCGAGGGCCAGCCGACTAGAGCATACAGGTCGCAGTGGTGTGTGGTATAAGGGTCTTTGGTGACAAAACGGATGGCACTGTGATAGACTGCATCCAGTTTGCTGAGTAGTATTGGAAGCTATTTTGTAAGTGACATCGCCGGGGGATTGGTAGGATAGTCAGTTTTACAAGTGTATGTTTGGCGGTGTGAGTGAAGGATGCTTTGTTGCGAAATAGGAAGCCGATTCTAGATTTAATTTTGGATTGGAGATGTTTAATATGAGTCTGGAAGGAGAGTTTACAGTCTAGCCAGACACCTAGGTAATTGTAGTTGTCCACATATTCTAAGTCAAAACCGTCCAGAGTAGTGATGCTAGTCGGGCGAGCGGGTGCGGGCAGCGAACAGTTGACAAGCATGCATTTGGTTTTACCAGCGTTTAAGAGCAGTTGGAGGCCATGGAAGGAGTATTGTATGGCATTAAAGCTCATTTGGAGATTAGTTAACACAGTGTCCAAAGAAGGGCCAGATGTATACAGAATGGTGTCGTCTGCGTAGAGGTGGATCAGGGAATCTCCCGCAGCAAGAGCGACATCATTGTTATATACAGAGAAAAGAGTCAGCCCGAGAATTGAACCCTGTGGTACCCCCATAGAGACTGCCAGAGGTCTGGACAACAGGCCCTCCGATTTGACATACTGAACTCTGTCTGAGAAGTAGTTGGTGAACCAGGTGAAGCAGTCATTTGAGAAACCAAGACTGTTGAGTCTGCCGACAAGAATACGGTGATTGACAGAGTCGAAAGCCTTGGCAAGGTCGATGAAGACGGCAGCACATTACTGTCTTTTCGATGGCGGTTATGATATCGTTTAGTACGTTGAACGTGGCGGAGGTGCACCCGTCACCAGCTCGGAAACTGGATTGCACAGCAGAGAAGGTACGGTGGGATTCGAAATGGTCAGTGATCTGTTTATTAACTTTGCTTTCAAAGACTTTAGAAAGGCAGGGCAGGATGGATATAGGTCTATGACAGTTTGGGTCTAGAGTGTCACCCCCTTTGAAGAGGGGGATGACCGTGGCAGCTTTCCAATCTTTAGGGATCTCGGACAATACGAAAGAGAGGTTGAACAGACTGGTAATAGGGGTTGCAACAATGGCGACAGATAATTTTAGAGAGGGTCCAGATTGTCTAGCCCAGCTGATTTGTACGGGTCCAGGTTTTGCAGCTCTTTCAGAACATCTGCTATCTGGATTTGGGTGAAGGAGAAGCTGGGGAGGCTTGTGCAAGTAGCTGCGGGGGGTGCGGAGCTGTTGGTCAGGGTTGGGGTAGCCAGGAGGAAAGCATGGCCAGCCGTAGAGAAATGCTAATTGAAAATGTTGATTATCATGGATTTATCGGTGGTGACCGTGTCGCCTAGCCTCAGTGCAGTGGGCAGCTGGGAGGAGGTGCTCTTGTTCTCCACGGACTTTACAGTCTCCCAAAACGTTTTGGAGTTAGAGCTACAGGATGCAAATTTCTGTTTGAAAAAGCTAGTCTTTGCTTTCCTGACTGACTGCATGTATTGGTTCCTGACTTCCATGAAAAGTTGCATATCCCGGGAACTAGTGACAGTGATGAGGGGTGGTTGTTTGACCGCGGACCCATAGCGGATGCAGGCAATGAGGCAGTGATCGCTGAGATCCTGATTGAAAACAGCAGAGGTGTATTTGCAGGGCAAGTTGGTCAGGATAATATCTATGAGGGTGCCCATGTTTACGGATTTAGGGTTGTACCTGGTGGGTTCCTTGATAATTTGTGTGAGATTGAGGGAATCTAGTTTAGAGTGTAGGTCGGCCGGGGTGTTAAGCACATCCCATTTTAGCTCACCTAACAGAACGAAATCTGAAGATAGATGGTGGCAATCAATTCACATATGGTGTCCAGGGCACAGCTGGGAGCTGAGGGGGTCTATAACAGGCGGCAACAGTGAGAGACTTATTTCTGGAGAGATACATTTTTTAAATTAGAAGTTTGAACTGTTTGGGCATAGACCTGGAAAGTATGATAGAACTTTGCAGGCTATCTCTGGAGTAGATTGCAACTTCTACCCCTTTTTGATGGAAAATGTTGTAGTTGGGTATGGAAATCTCCGAATTTTTGGTGGCCTTCCTAAGCCAGGATTCAGACACGGCAAGGACATCAGGGATGGCGGAGTATGCTAAAGCAGTAAGTAAAACAAACTTAGGGAGGACGCTTCTGATGTTAACGTGCATGAAACCAAGGCTTTTTCGGTTACAGAAGTGAGAGTTCCTGGGCACACGCAGGGCCTGGGTTAACCTCCACATCACCCGAGGAACAGAGGAGGAGTAGGATGAGGAAACGGTTAAAGGCTATAAGAACTGGCCGTCTAGTGCGTTGGGGACAGACAATAAAAGGAGCACATTTCTGGGTGTGGTAGAATAGATTCAGGGCATAATGTACAGACAGGGGTATGGTGGGGTGCGGGTACAGTGGAGGTAAACCCAGGCACAGAGTGACAAGAGAGGTTGCATCTCTGGACACGCTAGTTATGCTGGGTGAGGTCACCGCATGTGTGGGAGGTGGGACAAAAGAGGTGCCTGAGGCATGTTGAGTGGGACTAGGGGCTCCGCAGTAAACTAAAACAATGATAACTATCCTAAACAACAGTGTACAAGGCATATTGACATTTGAGAGAGACATAAAGCGAGGCATAACGTAATCACAGGTGTTGATTGGGAGAGCTAGCTAAGACAACAACGGGTAAGACAACAACAGCTAATCAGCTAAGACAACAACAACAGGTAAAATGGCGATGAATGGGCAGAGAGGGTCAGTTAACTACTCACAGGGCCTGAGTTCTAGGCTGGGGCAGACAGATAAACAAAAAAATAAACAAACTGGAGTACCATGATAAATGAACAGTCCAGCAGGTATCAGCTATGTAGCCTTGTGATCATAGGGTCCAGTGAACAGCAATAGATGGAACAGGGAAGCCACGGGGCAGTCGTTACTACACTAGCATGCGGGAGACACAGTGTTTAAAGTTAGCAGGCCGGGGTAAGAAGAAGCGTGTGCTCCGACGTCCGGCAAAGGCCGGTTGAGGACACAGCGGATGGAGTTACGTTGGCGGACAAGTCGTGGTGGTACGGCGGGGCGCCGTGTCGACAAAGGGTCCAGGCCAGATGGCGAAAGAGGTATTGTAGTTGTAGTAATTTCGTTTTCTAGCCAGGAGATGCGCCTGGCTTGCGGCTAACTGGTGCTAGCTTTGGGGCAGGGGAATTAGCCACTATAGCCACTCGGTAGTAGCTAGCTAGCAGTGATGATCCGATACAAAGGTCCAGAGCTTACGACAAGGATCTGGTGGAGTAGTGGATTCTAGCCGTGTTGGGGTAGAGTCCGGGAGGCATCGGCTGTGTAGCCGAGTGATCACAGAGTAGGCCGGGAGGTGGGCCTGGCTCAGGGCTAGCTTTGGGGCTGGGTCACTCCGTGGCAGCTAGCTTTGTTATTGCTAACAAAAGCAATGCAAATCATGTTAAATGATGCAAGGTGATTCAAAGGTTTTCCTCAGTGTCTTCATTTTGCATGTTTTCGTGTTGACCTAGGAAAGTCCTTGAATAAGTTCCTCATTTGGCAAACAATGGATTAGACTGAGATATTTCCATAACTTTTCTTCTCCCTTTTTTCAGATGCTACAATGACATCTAACCTGACATCCCCCCTGTTTCTTCTGGACTGTGGCTCTTTCAATTATCACGACCTAGATGTGGTTATCCCATGTCTGTACTTTGCAATGTTCCCGCTTGCCTTGATGTTGAATGGGGTCGCGTCCTGGGTCTCCCTGCACCTGAGCTCAACCTCCAACTTCATGGTGTATCTGAAGAACCTTGTGGCCGCTGACCTTCTCATGACCCTGACCATGCCTATTGTGGCGGCCAGTAAACTTCCTACGTCATCTGTGGGGTTACGACTGTTCTCCTGTCGCTACTCAGGTGTCATCTTCTACACATGCATGTACACAAGCATCACTCTACTGGGCCTCATCAGTCTGGACCGCTTCTTCAAGATCGTCAGGCCCTGTGGCAGGTTGTTGGGTCAGAACCTGGTCTTCGGTAAGGTACTGTCTGTCTCTGTGTGGGTGGCGCTGTTTGGAGCCACTGCTCTCCCTACCATTATCCTGACCAATCAGGGTGCCAGCAACAAGACGGATGCCTCCTGTATGTCCATGAAGAGCCCAGCCGGGGTCAGACTTCACACAGTGGTGGTTGTGTTCATGGATGTCTTGTTCTGGGCCGTGAGCATACTGGTTGTAGTTTGCTACATGTGCATCACCAACAAGGTCCTCAAGTCCTTCAGAAACTCCGGCAGCAAAAACAGCCAGGGCAAGCAAAAGACAAAGGTCCGTGTCTTCCTGGTTCTGGTCGTGTTCTCTGTTTGCTTCATTCCATTCCACATTGTGCGGATCCCACACACTATTCAGCAGACCAACAATGTCAAGGCCTATTCTCAAGTCTCCATCAGCATCGCTCAAAAGGTGACCCTGTGGCTGTCCACCGTCAACATCTGCCTGGACCCACTCCTCTACTTCTTCCTGTGCAGGGAGTTCAGAGAGAAACTTATGGGGATGCTGAACCGAGGAGGGACACCTTCACAAATAACATCAGGCACCACAGAGAATCGCTCAACATAGACAGGGAGAAGTATCATCCAATTGGACATTTCTCTAATTGAGACAAAAACATATTGTAGGCTAAATAGGGGATTTGAATAAACTTTCCTGAGAAAAGCTAAACAACTTTGTCTTAGATTGGTTTTCTTTTGTTCTATACTTGTTCAAATGTTTCTACCCATATTTGTTGGAGAGTAAGTTGGATTAATGTGATATGTGGTTGTCTCACCTAGCTACCTTAAGATGGATGCACTAACTGTAAGTCACTCTGGATAAGAGTGTCTGATTAATGACTAAAATCTAAATGTATAATGAATTAGGTCACACAAGTTGTTATTTCACTGTTACAGAACATGTAAAGCCACCCATTGGGCATAAACTGGTTGAATCAATGTTGTTTTGACATAATTTGTCAACGTATTGTGACGTGGAATCTACGTGAAAAAATACATTGGATTGGACGACCAGGTGCTTTCGCTCTCTGAGGCTGACATGAGTAAAACTCTCAAAATAGTGAATAATCACAAAGTTGCCAGCCCAGATGGCATCCCCCGGGCCATGTCCTCAGTGTGTGTGCTGACCAACTGGCAGATGTCTTCTCAGATATATTCAACCTGTCCCTGTCCCAGGCTGTAGTCCCAATCTGCTTTAAGTAGACCACCATTGTCCCAGTGCCCAAGGAAAACAAGGTGACATGCCCAAATGACTATCGTGCTGTTGCCCTCATCTCAGTCATTTTTTTAAATTTACTTAACCCTTATTTTACCAGGTAAGTTGACTGAGAACACATTCTCATTTACAGCAATGACCTGGGGAAGAGTTACAGGGGAGAGGAGGGTAGATGAATGAGCCAATTGTAAACTGGGGATGATTAATTGACCATGACATTATGAGGGCCAGATTGGGAATTTAGCCAGGACACTGGGGTTAACACCCCTACTCTTACGATAAGTGCCATGGGATCTTTAGTGACCACAGAGTGTCAGGACACCTGTTTAACGTCCCATCCGAAAGACGGCACCCTACACAGGGCAACATCCTCAATCACTGCCCTGGGGCATTGGGATATTTTTTGGAGGAATGGTTGCCTCCTACTGGTCCTCCAACACCATTTTCAACAGCATCTGGTCTCCCATCTAGGGACCAACCAGGACCAAACCTAGTTAGCTTCAGAAGCAAGCCAGCAGTGGGATGCAGGGGGGTATGCTGCTGGCGCAGGGCAGTCATGAAGTGCTTGGAGAGGCTGGTCATGGCCCACATCAAGGCCAGTATACTGGGCACACAATTTGTCTACTGTCTAAAAGATCCATGGAAAACGTTATTTCCATCGCTTTTCACACAGCCGTAAAACCTCTGGACAAGAGGAACACCTATGTGAGAATGCTGTTCATTGACTACAGTTCAGCATTCAACACTATTGTTCCCTCCAAGCTCGACACCAAGCTCAGAGCCATGGATCTGGACATCACCCTCTGCAACTGGATCCTGGACTTCCTGACGGGCAGATCACAGGCTGTGAGGATTGGCAAAAACACCTCCTCCCCACTGACTCTTAACACGGGGGTCCCCCAGGGGTGTGTCCTCTGTCCTCTGCTGTACTCCCTGTTCTCCCACGACTGTGTTGCTTTGCACGACACCAACTCCATCATCAAGTTTGCTGATGACACCACGGTTGTAGGCCTGATAACCAACAATGACGAGTCAGCCTATAGGGAGGAGGTAAGTGAACTGGCATTGTGGTGTCATGACAACAACCTTACCCTCAATGTCAGCAAAACAAAGTAGTTGATTGTTGACTTCAGGAAGCAGAGGAGGGAAGATGCCCTGATCCACATCAACGGGACTACAGTAGAGAGTCACAAGATCTAAGTTCCTCAGCGTCCACATCACTGAGGACTTGTCATGGACTAACCACACCACTCTTGTCAAGAGGGAGCAACAGCGTCTCTAATTCCTAAGGCGGCTGAAGAAAAACCCAGGATTCAACTAAAAATAGACAATACATATAGGCCTAGGATTTCAAGCTTTGGTTGATTTCTAATTAAATGTTCAAATTAATAATTGATATGTTGGATTCACGTCTCCGTCTCAACCAAAAATGTAAGTTAAAGAATAAGACTAAATCAAATCTAACTTTATTTAAAGTGCATTTAAAGACGTGAATCCAACATATCAATTATTAATTTGTAGTCAAACTGGATATTGAATTATGTTTGGTTGTCAACGCAACCAAATATCAACATTTGAAGGAGATGTATCTTCTGTTTGGATAGTTCCATCCTTAAATGCACTTTAAAGATGCAATATGCAGAAATCGCCCCGCCATTTCCTGGTGGCAAAAATTGTAATTTGATCATATTACTCCAGTGCTAGCCTCTCTACACTGGCTTCCTGTTAAGGCTATGGCTGATTTCAAGGTTTTACTGCTAACCTACAGGCATTACATGGGCTTGCTCCTACCTATCTTTCCGATTTGGTCCTGCCGTACATACCTACACGTACGCTACGGTTACAAGACGGAGGCCTCCTTACTGTCCCTAGAACTTCTAAGCAAACAGCTGGAAGCAGGGCTTTCTCATATAGAGCTCCATTTTTATGGAATGGTCTGCCTATCCATGTAAGAGACGCAGACTCGGTCTCGACCTTTAAGTCTTTATTGAAGACTCATCTCTTCAGTAGGTCCAATGATTGAGTGTAGTCTGGCCCAGGAGTGTGAAGGTGAACGGAAAGGAACTGGAGCAATGAACCTCCCTTGCTGTCTCTGCCTGGCCAGTTCCCCTCTCTCCACTGGGATTCTGTGCCTCAAACCCTATTACAGGGCTGAGTCACTGACTTACTGGTGCTCTTCCATGCCGTCCCTAGGAGGGGTGCGTCACTTGAGTAGGTTGAGTCACTGACGTGATCTTCCTGTCCAGGTTGGCGCCCCCCCTTTCGTTCGTGCCATGGGGGAGATCTTCGTTGGCTATACTCGGCCTTGTCTCAGGATAGTAAGGAGTGGGGGCTGTGCTTTGGCAAAGGGGTTGGGGTCATATCCTGCCTGTTTGGCCCTGTCCAGGGGTATCGTCGGACGGGGCCACAGTGTCTCCCGACCCCTCCGGACCTCAGCCTCCAGTATTTATGCTGCAATAGTTTATGTGTCAGGGGGATAGGGTCAGTCTGTTATATCAAGAGTATTTCTTCTGTCTTATCTGGTGTCCTGTGTGAATTTAAGTATGCTCTCTCTAATTCTCTTTCTTTCTTTCTCTTGGAGGACCTGAGCCCTAGGACCATGCCTCAGGACTACCTGGCCTGATGACTCCTTGCTGTCCCCAGTCCACCTGGTCGTGCTGCTGCTCCAGTTTAAACTGTTCTACGTGTGGCTATGGAACGCTGACCTGTTCACCGGACGTGCTACCTTGTCCCAGATCTGCTGCTTTCAACTCTCTAGAGACAGCAGGAGCGGTAGAGATACTCTGAATGATCGGCTATGAAAAGCCAACTGACATTTTTCTCCTGAGGTGCTGTTGCACCCTCTACAACCACTGTGATTATTATTATCTGACCCTGCTGGTCATCTATGAACGTTTGAACATCTTGGCCATGTTCTGTTACAATCTCCACCTGGCACAGCCTGAAGAGGACTGGCCACCCCTCAGAGCCTGGTTCCTCTCTAGGTTTCTTCCTAGGTTCTGACCTTTCTAGGGAGTTTTTCCTAGCCACCATGCTTCTACATCTGCATTGCTTGCTGTTTGGGGTTTTAGGCTGGGTTTCTGTACAGCACTTTGCACTATATAGCACAGCACTTTGCACTTTGCTGATGTAAAAAGGGCTTTATAAATAAATTTGATTGAAATTTGATCATATTTAGCCTAATTTCAGTTTGTAACAAAACAAGCGAGTATACTGTAATGTAGAGAATCATTGCACCATATAAACCGCTGTAACATTTATTTTTCATAACCAAAAATATTGCATTTTCAGCTGTTTGAAGCTGGTGTATAAAACCGAAAGTAAAAGACGCAAAAACAAAACTTAAGAACAAAATGCACAGATAAGGAGCACATAGAACAGATTGGGTTGCACAAAAACGTACATATTGCAGCTTTAAATAAAGTTGATTTTGTCCTAGTGTTTAACTTCCTCCTTTGGCAGCAATAAACTCAACCAAACGTTTTCTGAGGTTGCGGATCAGACCTGCACAACGGTCAGGAGAAATTTTGGACGATTCCACTTTACAAAACTGTTTCAGTTCAGCAATATTCTTGGGACGTCTCGTGTGAACCGCTCTCGAGGTCAGGTCGAGGTCAGGACTCTAACTGGGCCACTCCAGAAGGCATATTTTCTTTTGTTGAAGCCATTCTGTTGTTGATTTACTTCTGTGTTTTTGGTCGTTGTCCTGTTGCATCACCCAACTTGTGTTGAGCTTCAATTGGCGGACAGATAGCCTTACATTCTCCTGCAAAATGTCTTGATAGACTTGGGAATTCATTTTCCCGTTGATGATAGCAAGCTGTCCAGGCCCTGAGGCAGCAAAGCAGGCCCAAACCATGATGCTCCCTCCACCATACTTTACAGTTGGGATGAGGTTTTGATGTTGGTGTGCTGTGCCTTTTTTTCTCCACACATGTTCCTTCCGAACAACTCAACTTCAGTTTCATTTATTTGCCAACAGCACTTTTGGACAGCAGTGGCTTCTTCCTTAGTGTCCTTCCATGAACACCATTCTTGTTTAGTGTTTCACGTATCGTAGGCTCGTCAACAGAGATGTTAGCATGTTCTGTAAGTCTGTAGCTGACACTCTAGGATTCTTCTTAACCTCATTGAACATTCTGCGCTGTGCTCTGGCAGTCATCTTTGCAGGGCGGCCACTCCTAGGGAGAGTAGCAACAGTGCTGAACTTTCTCCATTTATAGACAATTTGTCTTACCGTGGACTGATGAACATCGAGGCTTTTAGAGATACTTTTGTAACCCTTTCCAGCTTTATGCAAGTCAACAATTAGGTCTTCTTGAGATCTCTTTTGTTCGAGGCATGGTTCACATCAGACAATGCTTCTTGTGAATAGCAAACTCAAATTGTGTGAGTGTTTTTTATAGGGCAGTTCAGCTCTAACCAACATCTCCAATCTCGTCTCATTGATTGGACTCCAGGTTAGCTGACTCCTGACTCCAATTAGCTTTTGGAGTCATTTACCCTATGGGTTCACATACTTTTTCCAGCCTGCAATGTGAATGTTTGAATGATGTATTCAATATAGACAAGAAAAATACAATAATTGGTGTGTTATTAGTTTAAGCAGACTGTGTTTGTCTATTGTTGTGACTTAGATGAAGATCAGATCAAATTGATCAATTTATGCAGAAGTCCAGGTAATTCCAAAGGGTTCACATTGTTTTTTTTGCCGCTGTATTTTCTTTCGATTCTTGATATTTGGTTGCATTGGCAACCAAACACAATTTAATATTACTTGTGCACTACAGTAAAGAACAGTAATAAGTTAAGGCTATCTTACGAACTAATGTAACCGTATTTATTCAATAAACTAATGTAACCGTATTTATTGAACAAACTATTGTAACAGTATTTATTCAATAAACGAATGTAACCGTATTTATTCAATAAACTAATGTAACCGTATTTATTCAACAAACTAATGTAACCGTATTTATTCAACAAACTAATGTAACAGTATTTGTTCAACACACTATTGTAACAGTATTTATTCAACAAACTAATGTAACCGTATTTATTCAATAAACTAATGTAACAGTATTTGTTCAACACACTATTGTAACAGTATTTATTCAACAAACTAATGTAACCGTATTTATTCAACAAACTAATGTAACCGTATTTATTCAACAAACTAATGTAACCGTATTTATGCAACAAACTAATTTAACAGTATTTATACAACCTTAAAATCAGTAACACATTCATGGCCACATGTAAGGTTATTGTAACTATAAACGTGTTCGTATGTAATCATAGAACGCGTGTATGTTCAAGATAGCGTGCAAAGGTCGCACGTCTGTGGAGATCTTCACACTTGCTGTAATAATCTGTGTAGAATATTGAAGTAATCTCATTCTCAACTGCAATCCAGGTTATTTAGTTCTGCTATTAGATGAAGCACAGGGATAACACATTGATCTGTTGTTTAAATACAAAATATCTGACATTGTGTTCCCATTTGAACTTTGTTGTGCTTTTAGATAGTTGAAAGCATAGTATTAACACATTGAAAATTCAACTAACTTTTGGCTGTCTTTTTGAGTGGGTGATTATTATAAGGGCACAAGGAGAGAACCAAATGCAGACACAGGAGGCAGATGGTTGAGCTCCGATATTTATTACACCAAAAGGGGTAGGCAAAAGGCAGGTCGGGGACAGGCGAGAGTTCATAAACCAGGTCCAAGTCCAAACAGTACCAGGGGATAGGCAGGCTCGAGGTCAGGACAGGCAGAGTGGTCAGGCAGGTGAATACGGTGTTAGGGCAGGCAAGGGTCAAAACCAGGAGGGCTAGGAAAAAACAGAGACTTGGGGGAAAAAAATAGGAGCTAGGACAACCCCTGGTTGACTTGGCAAAACAAGACAATCTGGCACAGAGAGACAGGAAACACAGGGATAAATACACCGGGGACTAATGGGGAAAACAGGAGACACCTGGAGGTGGGAGGAGACAATCACAAAGACAGGTGAAACAGATCAGGGCGTGACTAACCTAAGAACGGCACTTGCCAATGTAGTCACTTGAGTCCATCAAAACAATGATAATAGTAGTGATAGTAAATGGTATTTCATGTACAACACACAACTGACCTTTTCAAGCACTTCTGTAAATAACCTTTAAACTTCAATGAATGACCATAATAGAAGTTTGTCAGTTGGACTTTTATTTCATACAGGTTCCTCAGTGCTAGAGAAACTATTCTCGTTATGGTTTTGCGTGTTTTGTAACAAACAGTTGTTGGATATTTCGAAGGAAAGAAGTGTGTCACTCACTGCTGGTTCCATTACACATTCTGACCTGCTTTAAAAAAAAAAAAAAAAAAAACAGTATTACACAGGAAGTCAGATATTTGATAACTAAACTGTGTAGCAAAATAAAATGTCAGCGACATCACAGTGGTGGAAAAAATGTAAGCCTCGGCAAGCCCATTTCTCATAGCAGTGGTATAAAGTCCTTAAGTAAAAAAAAAAAACTTTAAAGTACTACTTAAGTAGTTTTTGGGATATCTGCACTTTACTTTACTATTTATATATTTTACAACTTTTACTTCACTACATTCCAAAAGAAAATAATGTACTTTTTACTCCATACATTTTCCCTGACACCCAAAAGTACTCGTTACATTTTGAATGCTTAGCAAGACAGGAAAATGGTCTAATTCACACACTTACCAAGAGAACATCCCTGGTCATCCCTACTGCCTCTGATCTGGTGGACTCACTAAACACAAATACTTTGTTTGTAAATTATGTCTGAGTGATGTCTGAGTTTACCAGTGGCTATTCGTGAATTAAAAAAACATAAAAACCTGTGCCGTCTGGTTTGCTTAATATAAGGAATTTGAAATGATTTATATTTTTACTTTTGATACTTAAGTATATTTAAAACCAAATACTTTTAGACTTTTACTCAAGTTGTCAAGCTGTGGGTAACTGGTGCATGGAATCAGGCGCAGGAGAGCAGAGATGAGTGTACAAGGTCATTTATTCCACGAACAGTACCAGTATAAATCAAATACTAAAGGTGCGTGAAATTACCGTAAATAACGGGCGTAGTAAGAACCCGGCAAACAATACCAGCCAACAAGTAACGGCCTGAACATTATATACAAACACGTACACAAACATGGGGGAAACAGAGGGTTAAATAATGAACATGTAATTGGGGAATGAAACCAGGTGTGTAGAAAACAAAGACAAAACAAATGGAAAATGAAAAGTGGATCGGCGATGGCTAGAAAGCCGGTGACTTCGACCACCGAACGTCACCCGAACAAGGAGAGGGACCGACTTCGGTGGAAGTCGTGACACAAGTAATATTTTACTGGGTGACTTTCACGCATTCTTGAGTAATTTTCTATTAAGGTATCTTTACTTTTACTAAAGTATGACGATTGGGTACTTTTTCCACTAAAGATATCAGCCCTTAAGCTCTCAGCCACATGTTTCAGCTGCATGTTACACAGAATTATGGTGGGTTTTAGAGATTACGCAACAGAACAAACCCTCCAAGTCAAAGAAACACAGAAGCACAATAGCACACAGAACAAACAAATTATAATAGAGGACAACAAGGGCTTTGAGATATCCTGCCTGTTGCATGCTTACTCTGACTCTGCATTGCGTGCACGCTGCCATGCACATCACCCCCATGCACACCACTACCATGCACACTACCCTGCACACTACCACGCACACTACCCTGCACACTACCATGCACACCACTACCATGCACACTACCCTGCACACTACCATGCACACTACCCTGCACACTAACATGCACACTACCATGCACACTACCATGCACACTACCATGCACACTACAATGCACATCACCACCATGTACACTACCCTGCACACTACCCTGCACACTACCCTGCACACTAACATGCACACTACCATGCACACTACCACGCACACTACCACGCACACTACCCTGCACACTACCATGCACACTACCATGCACACTACCATGCACACTTCTATTATTTATTTATTTTAGTGTACCTTTATTTAACTAGGCAAGTCAGTTAAGAACAAATTCTTATTTTCAATGATGGCCTAAGAACAGTGGGTTAACTGTCTTGTTCAGGGGCAGAACGACAGATTTGTACCTTGTCAGCTCGGGGATTCAATCTTGCAACCTTTTTGGTTACAAGTCCAACGCTCTAACCACAAGGCTACCTGCCGCCCCTAACACTACTAGCATGCACACTACCGTGCACACTACAATGCAGCGTAGTAGACAGGGTGCTGAAGACTCTGGGCCCTATTCAATCAAAACCTGTCTGGAGATAAGATGGCCCCACAAATACACAGTTGATGACAGTAAGCAATCAGCAGAGATGAATGATTTCTGCATGCTCGCCACTACACTGCCACTTTGCTCTGGTTTGGCATCATTAAGACAGGGCCTTGAACTTAGTAAAGAGAAATGGGTGGGAGGACTAGGCCAGGGAGAGTGAATGGGGTGCGGCCCTGGGGGCCTCTTAAGATCACAGTCAGGAAGTGTGTCCTGCCTGCTGCATTCGCCGCTCACTCACCAACTAGTGAAACTGACGCACACTGGCACAGGGAGACTGGCACCATGCCGTACTAACCTCTCAGTGGACAATTAAACAGGAAGAGAGGAGGTACAGGCTCATTCACACAGGCAAAGTCACTCATTGGCGAAGTCATTGGGATTGTGACGAGACAGCCACACACGAGCTCTATGTAAAGACCCAGAGACCTCCTACAGAAAATACCATTACACATGCATACAGTACGCTCAAATGGACCGTTTTGTTGGTCGGTGTGAAAACCAATGTGACCATTGAAAATAAAGACAAATTGTCAAGCCTTGGAAAGATTGTAAGGAAAAAAAAACAGCTGAATTGGATATTTCACTTTTACATATTGAGTGAAGACTGCTGACTTTTTCTCTTCATATTGAGTGCTCCAGTGAATTTCACGTCTTCAACATCAAAACTTCAATCAAAGGAGGGTAAGGACATTTTCATTATTAATGCATTTAATGTAATTTATGATTATGTTTGACAAGTGTATAACAATTCTGCATAACAATTGAATATTTTTTTATGTCACAGGGAAGAGTATACATTTAAGCATTTCAATTTAGTTTTTCAATTAATGACCTACATCACAGCACATTCTTCATGAGCTGTCCAAATCAGACTGAATGAATGCAGATTCATGTAGGGACATCAAGTGTATTTTCAGGAATTTGGCTCAAATCTCTCATCAAGTTATAGAAACATGATTTTAAAGGGATCCATGTCTTCTGAGTATCAGTCCACAAACCCCTGAATGGATCCAACTTTGAAAATGTGCCTTGGTTGCCATAGCACCTGTTACTGCACTGAATGTGATTCTAAGCTGTTTGGACTCCTTATGTAAAGCGGAAGGCCAAGCGGATACAGAGACTGACAGACAGACAAATGGAGGTTGTAGGAAACGACTGACACAGTAAATGTACTGTCTATCATCGGCATAAATTGAACCGCTCTGTACAGAGGACTAACCTACTTGATGTATTTACAATGTCCAAATTAATATTAAATACATTTTTAAACATACATTGTGAAGGGTCTTATGAAAAAGTGCATTCTTTTCGTAGGTTAAATATAGAGTATATTTCTGGGTGTTAAATATAGAGTAAATTAACACTGAATCTCTCTCTCTCTCTCTCTCTCTCTCTCTCTCTCTCTCTCTCTCTCTCTCTCTCTCTGTCTCTCTCTCTCTCTCTCTCTCTCTCTCTCTCTGTCTCTGTCTCTATATATATATATATATATATATATATATATATATATTATACACTGCTCACCTAATCTTTTGTCCTCTGTTTCTCTCCAAAGTACTTCTGGAGGTGAGGATGAACGGCAGCCAATCAAACCTGTCTCTGAAGTGTGTGCGTGACACCAGTGTGACGGCGGTGGTCTTCCCCTGTCTCTACAGCGCCCTCTTCCTGTTTGCACTGGTACTCAACTGCCTGGCTGCATGGATCTTCTTCAACATCCGTAGCACCACCACCTTCGTGGTCTACCTGAAGAACGTAGTAAGGGACCCAGAATTTATTTTCTGTGATAAACCAATTTAGTTGTCCGACTGTCAAGAATAGTTTAACAATATGACTGATGACTGACGTGATGGCCTGTCTGTCAACAGGTGGTGGCAGACCTGCTGATGACTCTGTCCATCCCAGTGAAGGTCCTCGCGGACGCCGACGTGGGCTCCTGGCGTCTGCGTGTGTTCTACTGTCGCTACTCTGCCGTCCTCTTCTACACCACCATGTACATCAGCATCCTGCTCCTGGGGCTCATCAGCCTGGACCGTTACCTCAAGATCGTCAGGCCCTTTGGGAAGTGCGCCCTCCAGAGGGTCGGGCTGGGACAGGCTTTGAGTGCGGCCGTCTGGGCTGTGATGGTTTCTCTGGCTCTGCCCAATGCCGTTCTGAGTGACCGCACACCGCTGCTCTCTGGTGGCCGGCTGAAGTGTACCTCTCTAAAGGGTCAGGCCGGCATGCTGTGGCACGAGGGCTTCAACTACTTCTGCCAAGTACGGGCAACATTCTTGTTCACAACATGCAACAATTTCTACGATTTTACTGAGTTACAGTTCATATAAGAAATCAGTCAATTGATATAAATTCATTAGGCCCCATTCTATGGATTTCACATGACTGGGAACACAGATATGCATCTGTTGGTCACAGATACCTTAAATAAATATAGTAGGGGCATCAGTATCTGGTGTGACCACCACTTGCCTCATGCAGTGTGACACATCTCCTTCGCATAGAGTTGATCAGGCTGTTGATTGTGGCCTGTGGAATGTTGTTCCACTCTTCTTCAAAGGCTGTGCAAAGTTTCTGGATATTGGAGGGAATTGGAACACGCTGTCGTACATGTCGATCCAGAGCATCCCAAACATGCTCAATGGGTGAGATGTCTGGTGAGTATGCAGGCCATGGAAGAACATACATTTTCAGCTTCCAGGAATTGTGTACAGATCCTTGTGACATGCATTATCATGCTGAAACATGAGGTGATGGCGGCAGATGAATGGCACAACAATGGGCCTCTGGATCTCATCACAGTATTTCTGTGCATTCAAATTGCCATCAATAAAATGTATTTGTGTTCATTGTCCGTAGCTTACACCTGCCCATACCATAACCCCACCGCCACCATTAGGCACTCTCTTCACAATGTTGACATCAGCAAACCGCTCGCCCACACAATGCCATATACGCTGTCTGCCATCTGCCCGGTACAGTTGAAACCGGGATTCCTCCATGAAGAGCACACTTCTCCAGCGTGCCAGTGGACATCGAAGGTGAGCATTTTCCCACTGAAGTCAGTTACTACCCTAAACTGCAGTCAAGTCAAGACCCTGGTGAGGACGACGAGAATGCAGATGAGCTTCCCTGAGACCGTTTCTGACAGTTTGTGCAGAAATTCTTTGGTTGTGCAAACCCACAGTTTCATCAGCTGTCCAGGTGGCTGGTCTCAGACGATCCTGCAGATGAAGAAGCCAGATGTGGAGGTCCTGGGCTGGCATGGTTACACGTGGTCTGGGGTTGTGAGGCCGGTTGGATGGTGGAGGCGGCTTATGGTAGAGAAATTAACATTAAATTATCTGGCTAAAGCTCAGCCCAGGACCTCCACATCTGGCTTCTTCACCTACGGGATCATCTGAGACCAGCCACCCGGACAGCTGAAGAAACTGAGGAGTATTTATGTCTGTAATAAAGCCCTTTTGTGGGGAAAAACTCATTCTGGTTGGCTGGGCCTGGCTTCTCAGTAGGTGGGCCTGGATCCCAAGTGGGTGGGCCTATGCCCTCCCAGACTCTGCCCCTGCCCAGTCATGTGAAATCCATAGATTAGGGAAAATTTACTTATTTCAATTGACTGATTTGCTTACATGATATCAGTGAAATCATTCAAATTGTTGCATTTATATTGATTACATGTTGACACCCTGATGAAGCCGTTGGTCGATAAGCGTTGGTGTATTTTAATAATGACTTAGCCAAACACATTAAAAGCTTTTTAACTTTCATAAGCACACGAGTGCCTGGACTTAGCACCTATTTGTGATTAAAAATGTTCCTTTAGCTTTTCTGATGATGACGTTTGATGCCTTACGGAGTTTTCTCTTCCTCTTCCCAGGTGGTGTTTTGGGGAACACTGGCTCTGATGCTGTTGTGTTACACCTTCATCAGTCGTAAAGTCTACGAGTCCTACAAAGCCTCGCGTAGTGGCTCCAAAGCGGCCAGCCGTAGGACCAAGGCCAAAGTCTTTGTGGTGGTGGGGGTGTTTTTCGTTTGTTTCGCACCTTTTCATTTCGCCAGGGTGCCCTACACTCTCACCCAGACCCGAAACATAGACAACCATTGTCGGGCGCAAAACGCACTCTACATTGCTAAGGAGACCACTCTCTGGCTGTCTGCCACTAACGTGTGTCTGGACCCGCTGATCTATGTTTTCCTGTGCAGGGTGTTCCGGAAAAGATTGACTGCCACACTCAACCGCAAGCCCCTCCCCCAGGGCGGTTTGGAGTTGCCCACGGCAACCTCCACTCAGCTGGAGATACCACAGATGGTACATAACAGAATGTTGGATGTCAGTTTGGCCTAGAAGCACAACGGACATGTTTTTTCCCCTAGCTCTGTTAAATTGTAAATATATTTTGGCCTGTGACCAGAGTAAAGCCCTCAAATCATTTCTGGATAAGTGGCTCTGTTACTAAGACATCACCTCTGTGATAGCCCGTGTGTGACGAGTATTTTGGAACAAAACGGCTGGTGTTACATCAGATAACCAAACTGCAGCAGGGCTTTCAAAATATCATGTGTACGAGACACAAGAGTCAACCCAGGCTAATGTGTCGGTCTCTAATGATCGCAAAGTCATCCTGTCTTTTTTTCTCAGTGTAATTTACTGTCAGCTCTCACTTCCCTTTCCCTAATCTTCGCCAAAAAATACTTTCCTTCTCCTTCATTTCACCAGAAAGGAAAACAACTTGACTGAGTGCTCTTAGATAATGTGAGTGTGACAATGTAACATACACGCTTACGAAATGGTATGTTGTTTGTGTGTATAGTATAGGGTGATGCAGTCTTTACATGTTGTTGGAAAGCAAGACAAAAGCACAGTATCTCAGACATCTCATGCAAATACACTATATGTACAGAAATATGTGGACACCACTTCAAATTAATAGATTCATCTATTTCAGCCACACCCGTTGCTGACAGCCATGCATTCTCCATAGACAAACATTGGCAGTGGAATGGCCTTACTGAAGAGCTCTGTGATTTTCAACGTGGCACCGTCATAGGAGGACACCTTTCCAACAAATCAGTTCGTCAAGTTTCTGCCTTGCTAGAGCTGCCTACTGTAAATGCTGTTATTGTGAAGTGGAAACGTCTAGGAGCAACAACGGCTCAGCCGCAAAGTGGTAGGCCACACAAGCTCACAGAATGGGACCGCCGAGAGCTGAAGCACGTAGCGCGTAAAAATCGTCTATCCTCGGTTGCAACATCCACTACCGAATTCCAAACTGCCTCTGGAAGCAACGTCGGCACAAGAACTGTTCGTCGGGAGCTTCATGAAATGGGTTTCCATGGCCGAGCAGCCGCACAAAAGCCTAAGATCACCATGCGCAATGCCTAGTGCCGGCTGGAGTGATGTAAAGCTCGCCACAATTGGACTCTTAAAGCAGTGGAAATGCGTTCTCTGGTGTGATGAATCACGCTTCACCATCTGGCATTCCGACGGACGAACCTGGGTTTGGCAGATGCCAGGAGAACACTACCTGCCCCAATGCATAGTGCTAACTGTAAAGTTTGGTGGAGAAGGAATAATGGTCTGGGGCTGTTTTTCATGGTTCGGACCCCTAAGTTCCAGTGAAGGGAAATCTTAACGCTACAGCATACAATGACATTCTAGACGATTCTGTGCTTCCAAATTTGTGGCAACAATTTGGGGAAAGCTATTTCCTGTTTCAGCATGACAATGTCCCCGTGCACAAAGGGAGGTCCATACAGAAATGGTTTGTCGAGATCGGTGTGGAAGAACTTGCCTGGCCTGCACGGAGCCCTGACCTCAACCCCATCGAACACCTTTGGGATGAATTGGAACCCTGACTGCGAGCCAGGCCTAATCGCCCAACATCAGTGCCCAACCTCACTAATACTCTTGTGGCTGAATGGAAGCAAGAGAGACCGACACAGCAATGTTACAACATCTAGTGGAAAGCCTTCCCAGAAGAGTGGAGGCTGTTATAACAGCAAAGGGGGGACCAACTCCATATTAATGCCCATGATTTTGGAATGAGATGTTCGACAAGCAGGTGTCCACATACTTTTGCTCATGTAGTGTACCAATCAGTACAGAAATACTGCTGAGGAAGAATGGTTGGTTAAATAAAGAATGGTTGGTTTAATAAAGAATGGTTGGTTTAATAAAGAATGGTTGATTTAATAAAGAATGGTTGGTTTCATAAAGGATGGTTGGTTTAATAAAGAATGGTTGGTTTAATAAAGAATGGTTGGTTTAATAAAGGATGGTTGGTTTAATAAAGAATGATTCAACTTTATGTTCGTGAGCATCTAGTGGTGTTCTTGGTCAATTACAACAATCCAGCAGAAAATGCATTTCAACAGAGTTATACAGATGTAGGATCTTCATTTGATCACCCTGTTGCAGGATAACTTTCCTGCAATGCACGACATTTAAAACTTGTAGTGCATTTGAGGTTTAAAAAGGCTTATTTAGTTTGTAATTTCCACTTTGTAATTTCAGACTTTATTTTCTCTATATGAAAAATGTATCAACCCCTACAAAAATGTCCAATCATTATAATCCACATAATCATTCACATTTCCTATTGCAGAAGGATTATTTTCCTGCTGTAGCAAACTGGCTCAAATGAAGATCCTACATCTGTAGGCTGCCCCTGGCTAGTATTCAATAAAACGTGGCTTCTATAGCAATGTTTCTGCATTATCGTGACACAACCACTACATGTAAACACACAGTATGTGCATTAAGTCGAGGGTTACTAGGCATGGATAGACTTGATATCAGACAAAACAAATTCATCACCAGACGTAAAACGTCAGAACTCTGTGGATCGCATTTAAATATGACGCTGTTGTACACTTTTCTCATGAGCTCCAGAAGGAAACGCGCAGAAAACACTAGGATTAACAGTTAATTAGCAGTTAGGAAACATTGCAAAGACCACACATATTCCTCATCCTCCTCTTCCTCGCCTCTGGTCTCTCTTCCTTGGGTTGTGTTGTGTTGTGGAAGCTCTGTGTGTTGCTGGGTCGCTGTGTGTTGCTGGGTCGCTGTGTGTTGCTGCCTGACTTTGTGTTGCTGAGTGGCTGTGTGTTGCTGGGTGGCTGTGTGTTGCTGGGTGGCTGTGTGTTGCTGGGTCGCTGTGTGTTGCTGGGTGGCTGTGTGTTGCTGGGTAGCTGTGTGTTGCTGCCTGACTTTGTGTTGCTGAGTGGCTGTGTGTTGCTGGGTGGCTGTGTGTTGCTGGGTCGCTGTGTGTTGCTGGGTCGCTGTGTGTTGCTGGGTGGCTGTGTGTTGCTGCCTGACTTTGTGTTGCTGAGTGGCTGTGTGTTGCTGGGTGGCTGTGTGTTGCTGCCTGACTTTCTGTTGCTGAGTGGCTGTGTGTTGCTGGGTGGCTGTGTGTTGCTGTCTGACTTTGTGTTGCGTGGCAGGTTGTCAATGAGCTCGTAGAGGGTGAAGATGCTGAAGGAGATCTCATCATAAGCCGTGCTGGTGCCGCACTCAAACAGACAGGCGAAGGCCACGGCCGACGGGGCCCCAGCTGATGGCAGCTCCAGGTAGGCCAGGTCAGAGTAGGCACTGGGGCCCTCGTAGATCACCCACGGGCCAGACCAGCTGTCCGGGTCACGGGGGAACAGGCTGAGGTACACCCCGAGGTCCTTCCTCACGTTGGTCCATGTCGGGTGGGAGTACACCACCCAGGTGGGTGGAAGGAAATTCTGTGGGGAGCTGGGAGGGGGAGGGGCGGTGGGTGGGGAGGAGGCGCCAGTCTTAGCCTCGAAGGATGTCCAGTGTCTGGCGTGGGTGGGTGGCCGAGGGCGGAGGTTGAGGTGTAGGGGGGCAGGGAACCCCACTACGCTACCGTGGCAACCATTACGTGGCTCTGTGAGCCGCTGCACCAGCTGTCCATCCTGGAAGACAGCTCCGTCATCCAGACTGAGGGCCTGGACCCTGCAGCCCAGGGGGCTCCGGGCATTACAGTACAGCACGTTGGTCCCGTCCTCCTGATCCACAGACACCATCTGGCACTCCACGCTCTCTGGCCCTGGCACCGCCTCCCCAAAACGCCACGTCCGCCCGTGGGTGTCGCTATGGAAACAGAAAGCGTGGGGTGTGGTCAGGCACATCTGGCCGAAGCACTCCTTGCAGTCGATGTGGTAGGCGTACGCTGGCACCAGCAGGCGGCCTGACTTGAGCTGGATGCCGTGTCCCGGGCCCAGGGCGAAGGTTGCCCAGTCTGAGGAGGGGAAACACAACCAGAACCACAACCACAACCAGAGAGATATGACACCATGTGAAATAAACACATACTTCACCATAAAACACAGAACTTCATAACCTCATGAGATCAACCTACCTGCTGTGACCTTGTCTCACCTTTGATGGTGTCTCCTATGACCCTCTTGGTGAGGTCGATGGCAGGGCTCCAGGTGTTGCCCTGGTCGTTACTGGAGATGAAGCAGAGGCGCGTCACATTCTTACCCGTCACCAGCTGGTAGGATTCGGACGTGTGGCCCAGCACAGCAATGAAGAACAGGAAGAGGGTGCCTGTGAACTCGTCATACAGCGGACACGGGTTCATCGACCGGTGGCCAGCCAACTGAGCCGTACCCAGAACACTCATGTCCTCCCACTGAGGAAGGAAGGGTAGAGACAGGGATGGAGGGTAGGAGGGTAGGGTCAGGGAGGGAGGGTAGGAGGGTAGGGACAGGGAGGGAGGGTAGGAGGGTAGGGACAGGGAGGGAGGGTAGGAGGGTAGGGACAGGGAGGGAGGGTAGGTGGGTAGAGACAGGGAGGGAGGGTAGGAGGGTAGGGACAGGGAGGGAGGGTAGGAGGGTAGAGACAGGGAGGGAGTTGGGGGGGTAGAGACAGGGAGGGAGAGTAGCGACAAGGAGGGAGTATATGAGGGTAGAGACAGGGAGGGAATTGGGGGGTAGAGAGAGGGATGAGGGATAGGAGTGTGGAGACAGGGATGGAGAGCAGTGACAAGTAGGGAGTATATGAGGGTAGAGACAGGGAGGGAGGGTAGAGGCAGGGAGGGAGGGTAGGGACAGGTAGGGAGGGTAGAGACAGGGAGGGAGGGTAGAGACAGGTAGGGAGGGTAGAGACAGGGAGGGAGGGTAGAGACAGGGAGGGAGGGTAGAGACAGGATAGGAGGGTAGAGACAGGGTAGAAGGGTAGAGACAGGTAGGGAGAGTAGAGACAGGTAGGGTGGGTAGAGACAGGTAGGGAGGGTAGAGACAGGGAGGGAGGGTAGAGGCAGGGAGGGAGGGAGGGGACAGGTAGGGAGGGTAGAGGCAGGGAGGGAGGGTAGAGGCAGGTAGGGAGGGTAGAGACAGGTAGGGAGGGTAGAGACAGGTAGGGAGGGTAGAGACAGGGAGTGAGGGTAGAGACAGGTTATGAGGGTAGAGACAGGGAGGGAGGGTAGAGACAGGGAGGGAGGGTAGAGACAGGGAGGGAGGGTAGGGACAGGTAGGGAGGGTAGAGACAGGGAGGGAGGGTAGAGACAGGGAGGGAGGGTAGAGACAGGGTAGGAGAGTAGAGACAGGATAGGAGGGTAGAGACAGGGTAGAAGGGTAGAGACAGGGTAGAAGGGTAGAGACAGGGAGGGAGGGTAGAGACAGGGTAGAAGGGTAGAGACAGGGTAGGAGAGTAGAGACAGGGTAGAAGGGTAGAGACAGGGAGGGAGGGTAGAGACAGGGAGGGAGGGTAGAGGCAGGGAGGGAGGGTAGAGACAGGTAGGGAGGGTAGAGACAGGGTATGAGGGTAGAGACAGGGAGTGAGGGTAGGGACAGGTAGGGAGGGTAGAGACAGGGAGGGAGGGTAGAGGCAGGGAGGGAGGGTAGAGGCAGGTAGGGAGGGTAGAGACAGGTAGGGAGGGTAGAGACAGGGAGTGAGGGTAGAGACAGGTTATGAGGGTAGAGACAGGGAGGGAGGGTAGAGACAGGGAGGGAGGGTAGAGACAGGGAGGGAGGGTAGGGACAGGTAGGGAGGGTAGAGACAGGGAGGGAGGGTAGAGACAGGTAGGGAGGGTAGAGACAGGGAGGGAGGGTAGAGACAGGGAGGGAGGGTAGAGACAGGGAGGGAGGGTAGAGACAGGTAGGGAGGGTAGAGGCAGGGAGGGAGGGTAGAGACAGGGAGGGAGGGTAGAGACAGGGAGGGAGGGTAGAGACAGGGAGGGAGGGTAGAGACAGGGAGGGAGGGTAGAGACAGGTAGGGAGGGTAGGGACAGGTAGGGAGGGTAGAGACAGGGTAGGAGAGTAGAGACAGGTAGGGAGGGTAGAGACAGGTAGGGAGGGTAGAGACAGGGAGGGAGGGTAGAGACAGGTAGGGAGGGTAGAGACAGGGAGGGAGGGTAGAGACAGGGAGGGAGGGTAGAGACAGGTAGGGAGGGTAGAGACAGGGAGGGAGGGTAGGGACAGGTAGGGAGGGTAGAGACAGGGAGGGAGGGTAGAGACAGGTAGGGAGGGTAGAGACAGGGAGGGAGGGTAGAGACAGGGTAGGAGAGTAGAGACAGGGAGGGAGGGTAGAGACAGGGAGGGAGGGTAGAGACAGGGAGGGAGGGTAGAGGCAGGGAGGGAGGGTAGAGGCAGGGAGGGAGGGTAGAGACAGGTAGGGAGGGTAGAGACAGGGAGGGAGGGTAGAGACAGGGAGGGAGGGTAGAGACAGGGAGGGAGGGTAGAGACAGGGAGGGAGGGTAGAGACAGGGTATGAGGGTAGAGACAGGTAGGGAGGGTAGAGACAGGTAGGGAGGGTAGAGACAGGGAGTGAGGGTAGAGACAGGGAGTGAGGGTAGAGACAGGGAGGGAGTGTAGAGACAGGGAGGGAGTGTAGAGACAGGGAGGGAGTGTAGAGACAGGTTATGAGGGTAGAGACAGGGAGTGAGGGTAGAGACAGGGAGGGAGTGTAGAGACAGGGAGGGAGTGTAGAGACAGGGAGGGAGTGTAGAGACAGGTTATGAGGGTAGAGACAGGGAGGGAGGGTAGAGACAGGGTAGGAGAGTAGAGACAGGGAGGGAGGGTAGGGACAGGTAGGGAGGGTAGAGACAGGGAGGGAGGGTAGAGACAGGGTAGGAGAGTAGAGACAGGGAGGGAGGGTAGAGACAGGGAGTGAGGGTAGAGACAGGGAGGGAGGGTAGAGACAGGGAGTGAGGGTAGAGACAGGGAGTGAGGGTAGAGACAGGGAGGGAGGGTAGAGACAGGGAGGGAGGGTAGAGACAGGGAGGGAGGGTAGAGACAGGGAGGGAGGGTAGAGACAGGGAGGGAGGGTAGGGACAGGGAGTGAGGGTAGGGACAGGTAGGGAGGGTAGAGACAGGGAGGGAGGGTAGAGACAGGTAGGGAGGGTAGAGACAGGGAGGGAGGGTAGAGACAGGGAGGGAGGGTAGGGACAGGGAGGGAGGGTAGAGACAGGGAGGGAGGGTAGAGACAGGTTATGAGGGTAGAGACAGGGAGTGAGGGTAGAGACAGGGAGGGAGGGTAGAGACAGGGAGGGAGGGTAGAGACAGGTAGGGAGGGTAGAGACAGGGAGGGAGGGTAGAGACAGGGAGTGAGGGTAGAGACAGGTAGGGAGGGTAGAGACAGGGAGGGAGGGTAGAGACAGGGAGGGAGGGTAGAGACAGGTAGGGAGGGTAGAGACAGGTAGGGAGGGTAGAGGCAGGGAGGGAGGGTAGAGACAGGGAGGGAGGGTAGAGACAGGTAGGGAGGGTAGAGACAGGTAGGGAGGGTAGAGGCAGGGAGGGAGGGTAGAGACAGGGAGGGAGGGTAGAGACAGGGAGTGAGGGTAGAGACAGGGAGTGAGGGTAGAGACAGGGTAGGAGAGTAGAGACAGGTAGGGAGGGTAGAGACAGGTAGGGAGGGTAGAGACAGGTAGGGAGGGTAGAGGCAGGGAGGGAGGGTAGAGGCAGGGAGGGAGGGTAGAGACAGGTAGGGAGGGTAGAGACAGGGAGGGAGCAGGGAGGGAGGGTAGAGACAGGGAGGGAGGGTAGAGACAGGGAGGGAGGGTAGAGACAGGGAGGGAGCAGGGAGGGAGGGTAGAGACAGGGAGGGAGGGTAGAGGTGATAGTAGTTGTAATAGGGTAGGAGGTTAGATGTTAGAGAAATATTAAGTATTAGGACACCTGTTACTTTGACCTATCCTAAGTCTGTGACCTGTACTGACCTCTACATAGTTCCTGTAGAATGTGCCCTTGCGCATCACCAGCAGGTGAGCCTGGGCGTCTGAGGGGCTGAGTCTCTCCTCACAGAAGGCCAGGAAGGAGTTGGACAGGGACAGGTAGAGCAGGGCAGGGACACGGTACGTCACTCCATTGGCCTCCTTACGGAACAGCGCGGATCGCGCAGGGAAATACGGCGATGAACTCATGTCCTGTGTGTGTGTGTGAGTGTAAGTGTAAGTGTGAGTGTGAGTGTGAGTGTGAGTGTGAGTGTGAGTGTGTGTGTGTGAGTGTGTGTGTGTGTGTGTGTGTGTGTGTGTAGTCCCAGAGAAGTCCACCCCAGAGAGAGTGACACAGTTGAGTTTAGTGAAATTGATCCAATATGCAGAAAGAAAGGGTTGTCCTTCAAACGGTCAGCAGAAAGTATTTTTGGTTCATTCATGAAGAGCTGCCCAGTCCCAAATTGTGTAACAGAGTAATCACTTTAGCAGGGAATGAATAAATCCTGCAATCCATTGATAGTCCAATAACATCCAGAAGATCTCTTCTTTTCTAAAATGATATTATCCAATGTGGTAGGAAGATAGCACACTGCACCAATTTAGAATTGGAAATGTATTGCTGCTACTGCTACTATTACCACTACTATCACTACTACTATCACTACTACTACTATTACCTCTACTATCACTACTACTATCACCACTACCAGTACCTCTACTACCACCGCTACTATCACTACTACTATCACCACTACCAGTACCTCTACTATCACCACTACTACTATTACCACTACTATCACTACTACTATCACTGTTACTATCACCACTACTATCACTACTACTATCACTACTACTATCACTACAACTATCACTACTACTATCACTACTACTATCACCACTACCAGTACCTCTACTACCACCGCTACTATCACTACTACTATCACCACTACCAGTACCTCTACTATCACCACTACTACTATTACCACTACTATCACTACTACTATCACTGTTACTATCACCACTACTATCACTACTACTATCACTACTACTATCACTACAACTATCACTACTACTATCACTACTACTAGAACCTCTACTATCACCACTACTATCACCACTACTATCACAGCTACTATCACTACTACTAGAACCTCTGCTATCACCACTACTATCACCACTACTATCACTACTACTATCACTGCTACCATTACCACTACTATCACAGCTACTATCACTACTACTAGAACCTCTGCTATCACCACTACTATCACCGCTACTATCACTACTACTATCACTACTACTATCACCGCTACTATCACAACTACTATTACCACCACTACTACCATTACCACTACTATCACAACTACTAGAACCTCTACTATCACCACTACTATCACCGCTACTATCACCGCTACTATCAACGCTACTATCACTACTACTATCACCGCTACTATCACAACTACTATTACCACTACTATCACAACTACTACTATCACCGCTACTATCACCGCTACTATCACTACTACTATCACCGCTACTATCACTACTACTATCACCGCTACTATCACCACTACTATTACCACTACTATCACAACTACTACTATCATCGCTACTATCACCACTACTATTCCCACGACTATCACAACTACTACATTCACCGCTACTATTACCACTACTATCATCACCGCTACTATCACCACTACTATCATCACCGCTACTATCACTACTACTATCACCGCTACTATCACCACTACTTTCACCACTTCTATCACTACTGCTATCACTACCACTACTACCGCTATTACAACTACTATCACCACTACTATCACCTCTAATATCACTACTACTATCACTAATACTATCACTAATACTATTACCTCTACTATCACTACGACTATCACTACTACTATTACCTCTACTTTCACTACTACTATCACTACTAATATTACCTCTACTAGCAATACTACTATCACTACTACCATCACTACTACTATCAACACTACTATCACTGCTACTATCAACACTACTATCACTACTACTATCACTACCACTATTACCTCTACTATCACTACTACTAGAACCTCTACTATCACTACTACTATCACTACTACTATTACCACTACTATTACCTCTACTATCAGTACTACTATTACCTCTACTACCACTACCACTATCACTACTACTATTACCTCTACTATCACTACTACTATTACCACTACTATCACTACTACTATCACTACTACTATTACCGCTACTACCACTACTACTGGCACTACTACTATTACCTCTACTACCACTACTACTATCACTACTTTTATTACCCTTACTATCACTACTACTTTCACTACTACTACTACCACTACTACCACTACTACTATCACTACTACTATCACTACTACTATTACCTCTACTATCACTACTACTATCACTATCACTATTACCTCTACTATCACTACTACTATCACTATCACTATTACCTCTACTATCACTAATACTATCACTAATACTATCACTACAACTATCACTAATACTATCACTATTACTACTACTACCACTACTACTACTACTTCTACTACTGCTATTACTCCTGCTACCACTACTACTGCTACTACTAACACTACTCCTACTACTACCATCACCACTATATCACGACTACTATCACTACTATCACTACTACTTTCACTACTACCACTACTGTCACTACTACCACTACCACTACTATCACCACTACTATCACTACTACTACTATCACTACTACTACTCTCATTACTAAAATCCCTACTACTATCAGTAATACTACTACCACTACTATCTCCACTACTTCTTCTGCTATTAATCCTACTAGTACTAGTACTACTACCACTACTATTACTACTACCACCACTACTGCAATTACTACTACTACCACAACTACCAATACTACTATTACTATCACTATTACTACTACTGCCACCACTACCACTGATATTACTACTACGATTACTACTACCACTACTACAACTACCAATACTGCTATTTCCACTACTACTATTACTACTATTACTACTACTATTCCTGCTTTTACTACTACTACTACTACCACTAATACTACTATTGCTACTACCACTACCACTACTACTACTACTTCTACTAATACTACTACTGCTATTACTACTTTTATTACTACTACCACTGCTGCTACTACTGCTACTGCTACTACTGCTGTTGTTCCTAGGCCGTCATTGAAAATATGAATTTGTTCTTAACTGACTTGCCCAGATAAATAAAGGTTAAAAAAAAAATGTAATGACTACTACTATTACCACTACTATCACTAATACTACAACTACTACTTCTAGTACTATTACTATCACCACTACTACCACTACTACCGCTACCGCTATTACTACTACTACTGCTTCTATCACTACTGCTACTAACACTATTACTACAACTACTACTGCTGCTATTACTCCTACTATAACTACTACTACTACTATTACAACTATTACTACTACTGATTTTAATCCTACTACTAATATTACTACCACTACTACCACTACTACTGCTGCAACTACTACTACCACTACTACTACTACTTATACTGCTTTTACTTCTACTATTACTACTATCACAACAACTATCACTACTACTATCACAACTCTTATGACTACTACCACTACTATCACTACTACTAACACTACGATTACTACTACTATCACTACTTCTATCACTACTACTTCCATTACTACGATCACTTCTATCACTACTACTACTACTACTATCACTAGTACTACTATCATTACTAAAATCACTACTACTATCACTTCTACTACTACTGCTATTACTCCTTCTTTTACTACTACCACTACTATTAATACTACCACCACTTCTGCAATTACTACTAATACCACTACTACTACCACTATTACTACTACCACTACCACTACTACTACTACTACTACTACTACTGCTGCTGCTTCTACTGCTACTACTACTACTGCTGTTCCTAGGCCGTCATTGAAAATATGAATTTGTTCTTAACTGACTTGCCCAGATAAATAAAGGTTAAATATATATATATATATTTTTTAAATTACTACTAATTCTATTACCACTACTATCACTAATACTATCACTACTTCTACCACATCTACTACTGTTCCTACTGCAATTACTCCTACTATTACTACTAGTTTTAACACTTCTACTACTGCTACTCGTACTACTACTATCACAACTACAACTATCACTACTACTACCACTACAACTGCTACTGCTATTACTACTACTACTACTTCTATCACTACTGCAACTACCACTATTACTACCACTACTACTACTACAACTACTACTACAACTACTACTGCTGCTATTACTCCTACTATCACAACCACAACTACTATCACAACCACTATCAATACTACCATCACTAATTCCACGAATATCACTACTACTACTACTACTACTACTATCACTACTTCTACTATCACCATTACTACTATCACTACAACTATCACTACTACTATCACTACATCTACTACTGATATTACTCCTTCTATTA
>NC_138310.1:87822483-87862483 GCF_965601325.2 Salmo salar
CTACTACCACTACCACAACTACTACTACTTCTCCTACTACTACTTCTACCGCTGCTACAACTAGTGCTACTACTTCTACTGTTATTACTCCTACAAACACTACTAGTATCAATACTACTACGATTACTACTTCTACTACTACTACTACTACTACTACTGCTACTACTAGTGCTACTACTACTACTAACACAATCTCTCCTACCATTACTACTATCGACACTACTATCACCACTACCATCACCACTACTATTACTGCTATTACTCCTAATACCTCTACTACTACTGCTACTACTACTACTACTAATACTAATACTACTGCTATTACTACTACTACTGCTATTACTACTACTGCTATTACTACTACTACTACTTCTACTACTACCACTACTACTGCTATTACTACTATTACCATCTCTACTACTATTACTACAACTACTACTACTGCTATTACTCCAACTACTAGTGCTGCTATTACTACTACTACTACTACTACTATTACAATTACTATTAATACTTCTACTATCACTACAACTGCTACTACTGCTATTACTCTTACTACCACTACTACTACTGCTATTACTACTACTATTAGTACTGCTATTACTAATACTACTACCACTATTACTATTACTACTTCTACTATCACTACAACTACTACTACCACTACTACTACTAGTACCACTACTACTACTACCACTACTACTACAACAACAATTACCACTACCAATACTACCAGCAGTACGACTACTATTACTACCACAACTACTACTACTTCTCCTACTTCTACCGCTGCTACAACTAGTGCTACTACTTCTACTGTTATTACTCCTACAATCACTACTAGTATCAATACTACTACGATTACTACTCTCTACTACTACTACTACTACTACTACTGCTACTACTAGTGCTACTACTACTACCACAATCTCTCCTACCATTACTACTATCAGCACTACTATCACCACTACCATCACCACTACTATTACTGCCATTACTCCTAATACCTCTACTACTACTACCACAATCTCTCCTACCATTACTACTATCGACACTGCTATTACTACTACTACTTCTACTACTACCACTACTACTACTGCTACTACTACTACTGCTATTACTACTACTACCAAATATACTGCTACTACTACTACCACTAAAACTACTTCTACTACTATTACTTCAACTACTACTACTACCACCACAACTACTACTATTACAACTACTGCTGCCACTACAACTGCTACCACTACTGCTATTACTTCTACTATTACCACTACTATCACTACTACTAACACTACTACTATCACTACTACAGCTATTACTACTACTACCACTACTACTACTACTACTACTACTACTACTATCACTGCAACTACTACTACTACTCACTGCCCTACGCTTTCTCATTCTGTGACTACTATCACTACTACTATCACTACTATTACTACAATTACCACTACTATCACTACTACAATACTGCTATTACTCCTACTATTACTACTATCACCACTACTACTGTTACTATTACAACTACTTCTGCTACTACTACTACCAATACTACTTCTGCTACTGTTACTACTACTACCACTTCTGCTACCGCTACTGCTACTACTGCTACTAGTACTACCGTTACTACTGCTGATACTGCTAAATCAGCCACAATAACTACTACTACTGCTGCTGCTACTTATGCTACTACTACTGCTGCTACTACTGCTGCTACTACTGCTGCTAAAACTGCTACTAATACTGCTACTATTACTACTACTACTGCTGTTACTACTGCTACTAATACTGCTACTATTACTACTACTACTGCTGTTACTACTGCTACTAATACTGCTACTATTACTACTACTACTGCTGTTACTACTGCTACTAATACTGCTACTATTACTACTAGTACCGTTGTTACTACTGCTACTAATACTTCTCTATTACTACTGCTGCTACTGTTGCTACTGCTACTGCTAATACTGGTATTGCTAATACTACTACAACTACTGCTGCTGCTGCTACTACTGCTGCTACTAATACCGCTGCTGCTGCTGAAACTACTGCTGCTACTAATACTGCTGCTGCTGCTGCTACTGCTACTAATACTACTACTACTGCTTCCATTACTACTGCTACTAATACTACTAATGCTACTACTACTGCTGCTATTGCTGCTACTGCTGCCTGTGGCCAGAGCAGATAGAGATGGAGTAAATGACCTGTATGTCCACAGACAGTAGCTAGAAGCAGAGACAGCTGTGATCACAAAGACAGTAGCTAGTAACAGAGACAGCTGTTATCACACAGACAGTAGCTAGAAGCAGAGACAGCTGTTATCACACAGACAGTAGCTAGTAGCAGAGACAGCTGTTATCACACAGACAGTAGCTAGTAACAGAGACAGCTGTTATCACACAGACAGTAGCTAGAAGCAGAGACAGCTGTGATCACACAGACAGTAGCTAGTAACAGAAACAGCTGTTATCACACAGACAGTAGCTAATAACAGGGACAGCTGTTATCACACAGACAGTAGCTAGTAACAGAGACAGCTGTTATCACACAGACAGTAGCTAGAAGCAGAGACAGCTGTGATAACACTCGACATGGGCTTCAACAGTAAAATGCCTTTCGTCCTTTCCCACTGTCAGCATTCTTTCAAAGGCCACAGGCTTTAAGGACTATTGTGGCCTGAATTATGACATGCATTTCTCCCCATTTACTCCTTTTCCACTCTTTGGTTCTGTCCCTGTCCCAGGTTTCATTGATAATAATTTCTTTCACATCATCCCATCACTCAAACTGTCTCACCCATAGTCCTCTGAAGCAAAGAGAAAAGGCATTAATTCCCTATTGGATTCTCAATGTAACCTTACTATTTCATAAATATAGTATTTCATATGTCCAATCATAAATGGGACATATCTTCTTAAGGCTTTGAATATAACAGTACAAAAACACATCATGTGTCCTAAGGGCCCTACAACAGAGCGATGGAGCATCGTTTACGGTAAATTCCAACATTTTAGCCATACAAAAGTTTGTAGAACTATGTAGAAAAGGACGTTCCGTCACTGCGTTTAGGTAAAGTGTGTAACAGCCTTCAGCTAACATCTGAAGACAGCACAGCCTACGACCGTTAGATATTCCACACTGCTCAGCCCTTCACACCATTTTACACCAAGACCATTTCTGACGTGTGATACAGTACTAACTGTAAATAAACATTTTTATTATTTCTCATGTGAAAGAATAAAACATGTCTATTTGTACAAACAGTCAGTAAATGTTTCAAAAAAAACAATAGATGCATAGTAGAGAGTAGGCTGAAAAGTAAACAAAGAATATACTTACGGTGAAATCTTTCGACAGGGAGTGTGAGTTTAGGTTTGTGAGAATCTGTGTCAGCATATGAATGCACTTTTGGTTGAGAGCGTGACTGCGTGTATGTGCGTGTGTTTGTGCGTGCTTGCGTGCGTGCACGTGTGTGTGTATGTTTTATACCCTTGGTGTGCCCTGTCTGTTCCCCATTCAGTGTGTCAGGTGCCATTTTGTTCACTGACCCAGAAATGGGCCACACTCATCAGAACTGCAGCTTTGGATGAATCAGCGGACAGCAACCATTGTGTACCCCATTTTCAGCCTTACCGCTCTACAAAGAGAGAGAGAGAGAGAGAGAGAGAGAGAGAGAGAGAGAGAGAGAGAGAGAGAGAGAGAGAGAGAGAGGGAGAGAAAGAGACCTATTTTAGCTCAAGTGTGCTCTCTCAAGCCCATCCCTTGGCACAAAAGGTTATAGTTTGAATACCAGAGTATCTCCACTGTGTCCCTAATCTGCTGTTGAAGCCAACTGAATTATTTCTGCTGAATAGTCTTGTATTTAGTCTGTGGAAGTTCATTACTGTTTAGTTATCTCAGAAGAAAAACAGAATTCCACAGCATCGACCAACACAGACTTCTAACAGCAGAGCTGGACACAAAGTGTTTAGCTGAGCATGAAAAATAAAAAAAAGATATTACTTTCCATGTACATTATCAAAAACAGGGAGGTTCTGTCAGCTCTACTTTGCACCTGCATGACTTTAGAAGCTCACTGTAGCTACATTTCATTGGTATAGGTAACCTAACCTGACAAAACCTGTCAGCAAGCATAGACAGATGTACTGTAAATACTACTATACGCATAATACCCATTACCCTCATTTCATATAAATCAGTTTGAGGATGATACTGGGTATAAAAATGTATTAAGCTAATACTGTCTAGTAGAAATGATAGCATTTTCATAGAAAAATAGGCTTTAAGGATTTTTTCATGCAGATGGACCTGTCAGTTACCTACCCTCTGATGTCATCAATGTGCGACTTTGCAAGTCGTTTTTCAAACAAGGAAAACTAATGTGCTTGTGAAAGGTAAAGTCAAAGATTTTTTATAACTAAGATAGACCACAGCCTGTTATTTCCAACGGGAACAAATGAGTCATAGAGGGCAGAACAAGCAAGGAGGTGAGCAGAGCCAAGCATGATCTAGTGAGATTCCTAGTGATCTAGTGAGATTCCTAGGTTCTAGCAATCATTTAAAATATGTATATCCGCTAGGGAACTCTGTGACGTGTGCATGTGTAGTAACTCAATTCGCCTTTGCACTCCTTCTAAACAATGCCATTTTTTTTAACATTGGCAAAGGGTAAAGTCTACAAAGTTCTGTTTCATTAATTAGAAAATGTTCAGAATGTTGGCCAAAATCCATCTCGTTCCATCTTCTCTTTGGTAGTGAGTGGAAATGCCAAGCGGGTTGTTTCACATTTATACGTCCAGTGAAATATTTGTCTCATTGTTCTATCTGTGGTAAACTGGAAACATCCCATATAAACTTAACATTTAGTGGTGATGTGTTAAGCTATGCCATGTCCTGACAGCTTTGATTTCATATGCCTTATTAGCAAAGATTTCGCCATTGACTTCAAGCTAAAGTCTTTTCGACAGTTGAGTTGACATGCTAACTTAGCCAGCATAGCGTTGCTTCAGTGTTCTATGGCAAACATACATGGTTAGCGCTTTGCTAGCCTTCTGTACCTTTAAAATAAAAGACACTATATAAACAAGACACTAATATAATTTTTTATTTTTTATTTCATGACTTTAGCGTAAGTGATAGGGCTACAAGTTACTGGTATTGTATCAAAACCTGTATGGCGTACTATTTATAGAACTACCAGTTACTGTAGCTACAGATCGTTAATGTGATTTAATATTTTTGTTATCCATTACTGTGAGATACAGGTTAAGTACTGTTTTGTGTAACTACAGATTGCAACACCAGATACTGTTATTTAACCAATATGTTTTGGTATCCATTAGACTGGGAATTAGGTAAGATGGGTTGGGTTGCCTGGAAACCCAACGTTGAATTGCATTGAATCGGGAAAGTTTCCTCTCATGACCTCTACAAGTCGGAATGTTGAACACAATTATATTTTAAAGTTCTTTACCGGTTGTCCGTGCGGTTGGTCCTTTTGGAGATAGGAATGTGAGAGAATATATATCAATATAACCACAGGAAAGTATAATTACATCAACTTTTCAAAGCGCTGGTAGTGCGTTCTGATTTCTAGCACAAGACGCATGTTTATTAGCCAAGCTCGTACAGGTGTTTACATACTAGACGAGCTCGTACAGGTGTTTACATACTAGACGAGCTCGTACAGGTGTTTACATACTAGACGAGCTCGTACAGGTGTTTACATACTAGACGAGCTCGTACTGGTGTTTACATACTAGACGAGCTCGTACAGGTGTTTACATACTAGACGAGCTCGTACAGGTGTTTACATACTAGACCAGCTCGTACAGGTGTTTACATACTAGACGAGCTCGTACAGGTGTTTACATACTAGACCAGCTCGTACAGGTGTTTACATACTAGACCAGCTCGTACAGGTGTTTACATACTAGACCAGCTCGTACAGGTGTTTACATACTAGACCAGCTCGTACAGGTGTTTACATACTAGACCAGCTCGTACAGGTGTTTACATACTAGACCAGCTCGTACAGGTGTTTACATGGTTCTGAGCATTTAGTCACATTTTATATTTTGTGTCCGTTTTCCTAGAAACAAGGGTGGTTCAATTTACCCTTTAGCTCTACTTACCCCACTCTCTCCTAACTTCCAGTCATGGATACTGAAAATCCTTGGGTAAATCATATTATCTGGGGTAATAATCTGTGACTACCAGTTACTTACTTGTACTGTATCAAAACTGTCTGCACTGTTGTATAATTTTTTATTTTATTTAACTAGGTAAGTCAGTTACGAACAAATTCTTATTTATAACGACAGCCTAGGAACAGTGGGTTAACTGCCTTGTCAGCTCGGAGATTTGATCTAGCAACCTTTCCTGCCGTCCCTCCACTCTAACCCCTAGGCTCTTCAGATCCTCTACTCTAACACCTAACCCCAGTCAGATCTTCAAACCGCCTGATGGCCCTCTAGGACCCTGCAGTCACGATCGAGGATAAGGATAAGGCCAGCCCACTGCGGGAGACCCAACGCCAGAACTAAAACCAAACTCCAGTCCCAGGCCAAGCCTAACATGCTGACCAGACCACTCGCAGACGTGCATCGCGCACATGTTGATTTTGTTTACCAACACCAGACGCAATCAGGAAATGCAGGTTGAAATATCAAAATAAACTCTGAACCATCTACATTCATTTGGGAACAGGTCGAAAAGCATTAAAAATGTATGGCAATTTAGCCAACCCCCCTCTTCAGAGGATAAATATCTTTTTTTTATAGCTTTTCTGCTACATACAGTGAGGGAAAAAAGTATTTGATCCCCTGCTGATTTTGTATGTTTACCCACTGACAAAGAAATGATCAGTCTATAATTGTAATGGTAGGTTTATTTGAACAGTGAGAGACAGAATAACAACAAAAAAATCCTGAAAAACGCATGTCAAAAATGTTATAAATTGATTTGCATTTTAATCAGGGAAATAAGTATTTGACCCCCACTGCTCAAATAAACCTACCATTAAAATTATAGACTGATTGTTTCTTTGTCAGTGGCCAACGTACAAAATCAGCAGGAGATCAAACACTTTTTTCCCTCGCATTTTACATATACAGCTAGCTGCTGTTGCTAGCTAATTATCTCCTGGAATATAAACATTGGGTTGTTATTTTACCTGAAATGCACAAGGTCCTCTACTCCGACAATTAATCCACACATAAAAGCGTAAACCAAGTTTGTTTCTAGTGATCTCTCCTCCTCAGGCTTCTTCTTCCTCTTTGGACTTTATATGGCAGTTGGCAACCAACTTTAAGGTGCATTACCACTACCAACTGGACTGGAGTGTGGACCTCAGTTCATCTTTCACCCACGTGGGTATATGCTCCTAAAAACCAATGAGGAGAAGGGGGAGGAAGGACTTGCCACACGTCAATCATCACAAATAGAACCAAGTTGTATTTTAGCGCCTGGCTACGCTGGCACGGGTCAGCAGTGTGGGTGCAATGACTGAATAACATGTACAGTTGAAGTCGGAAGTTTACATACACTTAGGTTGGAGTCATTAAAACTCGTTTTTCAACCAGCTTGGAAAATCCAGAAAATTATGTCATGGCTTTAGAGGCTTCTGATAGGCTAATTGACATAATTTGAGTCAATTGGAGGTGTACCTGTGGATGTATTTCAAGGCCTACCTTCAAACTCAGTGCCTCTTTGCTTGACATCATGGGATAATCAAATGAAATCAGCTAAGACCTCAGAAAAAAAATTGTAGACCTCCACAAGTCTGGTTCATCCTTGGGAGCAATTTCCAAACGCCTGAAGGTACCACGTTCATCTGTACAAACAATAGTACTGTCACGTCCTGACCAGTAAAGGTGTTAAATGACGTAAATGTAAATGATATTTGTTATTGTAGTTTGGTCAGGACGTGGCAGGGGGGTGTTTGTTTTATGTGGTTCGGGGTTTGTTGGGTTATGTGTTATGTAGAGGGGTGTTTGTTTAGAGTGTTTCGGGGTTTATGGGTTATGTTTTAGGTTAGTGTATTTCTATGTTAGATCTAGGGTGTTTAGTTCTATGTTTAGTTTATTGGGATTGGCCTTCAATTAGAGGCAGCTGTTCCTCGTTGCCTCTGACTGAAGGTCCTATGTATAGGGGTGTGTTTGTAATGGGAAGTGTGGGAAGTTGTTTTGACATTGCTGTGTGTAGCCTGTAAGACTGTTTGTCGTCCGTTCGTTTTCTTGTTTAAGTGTTTCAAGTAAAAGTAAAAATGAGCACTCTGCGCCTTGGTCCACTTCATACGACGGCCGTTACAAGTACGCAAGTATAAACACCATGGGACCACACAGCCGTCATACTGCTCAGGAGGGAGATGCGTACTGTCTCCTAGAGATGAATGTACTTTGATGTGAAAAGTGCAAATCAATCCCAGAACAACAGCAAAGGACCTTGTGAAGATGCTGGAGGAAACAGGTACAAAAGTATCTATATCCACAGTAAAACGAGTCCTATATTGACATAACCTGAAAGGCCGCTCAGCAAGAAAGAAGCCACTGCTCCAAAACCGCGACAAAAAAGTCAGACTATGGTTTGCAACTGCGCATGGGGATAAAGATCGTACTTTTTGGAGAAATGTCCTCTGGTCTGATGAAACAAAAATAGAACTGTTTGGCCATAATGACCATCGTTTTGTTTGGAAGGAAAAAGGGGGAGGATTGCATGCCGAAAAGCACCATCCCAACCGTGAAGCACGGGGGTGGCAGCATCATGTTGTGGGGGTGCTTTGCTGCAGGAGGGACTGGTGCACTTCACAAAATACATGACATCATGAGGGAGGAAAATTATGTGGATATATTGAAGCAACATCTTAAGACATCAGTCAGGAAGTTAAAGCTTGGTCGTAAATGGGTCTTCCAAATGGACAATGACCCAAAGCATACTTCCAAAGTTTTTGCAAAATGGCTTAAGGACAACAAAGTCAAGGTGACAAAGAAACAATCAGTCTAGGAAGGAGTGGCCATCACAAAGCCCTGACCTCAATCTTATAGACGATTTGTGGGCAGAACTGAAAAAGCATGTGCGAGCAAGGAGGCCTACAAACCTGACTCAGTTACACCAGCTATGTCAGGAGCAATGGGCCAAAATTCACCCAACTTATTGTGGGAAGATTGTGGAAGGCTACCCAAAACGTTGGACCCAAGTTAAACAATTTAAAGGCAATGGTACCAAATACTAATCGATTGTATGTAAACGTCTGACCCACTGGGAATGTGATGAAAGAAATAATAGCTGAAATAAATCATTCTTTCTACTATTATTCTGACATTTCACATTCTTAAAATAAAGTGGTGATCCTAACTGACCTAAGACATGGAATTTTTACTAGGATTAAATGTCAGGAATTGTGAAAAAGTGAGTTTAAATGTATTTGGCTAAGGTGTATGTAAACTTCCCACTTTAACTGTAGGTGTACCTTTGTTTTGCTGCGCTCGAGCACGCAACGCGGGTGGTGTGGTTTTCATATAAGGCCCAGCCTAAAGCCCAGCAGGCAAAAGAGGAGACTAGGAAGGAGAGGGAGGAGGAAGAGGAAGGGGGGGGGGGGCAGGCAGCAGTGCAGATCAGTCACCAGGCGGCAGTGCAGATCAGTCACCAGGCAGCAGTGCAGATCAGTCACCAGGCAGCAGTGCAGATCAGTCACCAGGCGGCAGTGCAGATCAGTCACCAGGCGGCAGTGCAGATCAGTCACCAGGTGGCAGTGCAGATCAGTCACCAGGCGGCAGTGCAGATCAGTCACCAGGCGGCAGTGCAGATCAGTCACCAGGCGGCAGTGCAGATCAGTCACCAGGCGGCAGTGCAGATCAGTCACCAGGCGGCAGTGCAGATCAGTCACCAGGCGGCAGTGCAGATCAGTCACCAGGCGGCAGTGCAGATCAGTCACCAGACACAGAGGAAGCCCTGAAGATCAGGAGCTAAACTCAAATTCAGCCATGGGGACAAGGTGAACTAGGTGTGTCCCACTCTGCTGAGAGAGGAGCCCAACCTGGTGGTGGCTAACCAGAGCCCTAACCTGTCTGTCTACTTTCTGGTCTATAGTTCTAACCTGTCCGTCTACTGTCTGGCTGACCAGAGCCCTAACCTGTCTGTCTACTGTCTGGCTGACCAGAGCCCTAACCTGTCTGTCTACTGTCTGGCTGACCAGAGCCCTAACCTGTCTGTCTACTCTCTGGTCTATAGTCCTAACCTGTCTACTCTCTGGTCTATAGTCCTAACCTGTCTGTCTACTCTCTGTCTGGTCTATAGTCCTAACCTGTCTGTCTACTCTCTGTCTGGTCTATAGTCCTAACCTGTCTGTCTACTCTCTGTCTGGTCTATAGTCCTAACCTGTCTGTCTACTCTCTCTCTGGTCTATAGTCCTAACCTGTCTGTCTACTCTCTGTCTGGTCTATAGTCCTAACCTGTCTGTCTACTCTCTGTCTGGTCTATAGTCCTAACCTGTCTGTCTACTCTCTGTCTGGTCTATAGTCCTAACCTGTCTGTCTACTCTCTGTCTGGTCTATAGTCCTAACCTGTCTGTCTACTCTCTGTCTGGTCTATAGTCCTAACCTGTCTGTCTACTCTCTGTCTGGTCTATAGTCCTAACCTGTCTGTCTACTCTCTGTCTGGTCTATAGTCCTAACCTGTCTGTCTACTCTCTGTCTGGTCTATAGTCCTAACCTGTCTGTCTACTCTCTGGTCTATAGTCCTAACCTGTCTGTCTACTCTCTGGTCTATAGTCCTAACCTGTCTGTCTACTCTCTCTCTGGTCTATAGTCCTAACCTGTCTGTCTACTCTCTGTCTGGTCTATAGTCCTAACCTGTCTGTCTACTCTCTGTCTGGTCTATAGTCCTAACCTGTCTGTCTACTCTCTGTCTGGTCTATAGTCCTAACCTGTCTGTCTACTCTCTGTCTGGTCTATAGTCCTAACCTGTCTGTCTACTCTCTGTCTGGTCTATAGTCCTAACCTGTCTGTCTACTCTCTGTCTGGTCTATAGTCCTAACCTGTCTGTCTACTCTCTGGTCTATAGTCCTAACCTGTCTGTCTACTCTCTGGTCTATAGTCCTAACCTGTCTGTCTACTCTCTGGTCTATAGTCCTAACCTGTCTGTCTACTCTCTGGTCTATAGTATGCAGACTGCTTTACATTGTATTACTGGTTATTTACAGGGCCATCTTTCCACTGAGTTTGCTCACTGAGGGATAGTACCCTCAGCCTGTCTGTGTACTCTCCAGCTGGGCTATAGATACAGTGAAAAAGTATTCAGACTCCTTCCCTATTTCCATATTTTGTTATGTTACAGCCTTATTCTAAAATGTATTTAAAAATTTGTAAAACATCCTAAGGAATTTTTGCCCCAATTTTGTACTTTTTTTTTTAAGATTACATAAGTATTCAGACCCTTTACTATGAGACTCAAAATTTAACTCAGGTGGATCCTGTTTCCATTGATCACCCATCAAATGTGTCTACAACTTGATTGGAGGCCACCTGTGGTAAATTCAATTGATTGGGCATGATTTGGAAAGGCACACACCTGTGCAGTTGACAGTGCATGTCAGAGCAAAAACCAAGCCATAAGGTCGAAGGAATTGTCAGTAGAGCTCCGAGACAGGATTGTGTCGAGGCAAAGATCTGGGGAAGGGTACCAAAACATTTCTGCAGCATTGAAGGTCCCTAAGAACACAGTGGCCTGCGTCATTCTTAAATGGAAGAAGTTTGGAACCACCAAGACTCTTCCTAGAGCTGGTCGCCCGACCAAACTGAGCAATCGGGGGAGAAGGGCCTTGGTCAGGGATGTGACCAAGAACCCGATGGTCACTCTGACAGAGCTCCAGAGTTCCTCTGTGGAGATGGGAGAAACTTCCAGAAGGACAACCATCTCTGCAGCACTCCACCAATCAGGCCTTTATGGTAGAGTGGCCAGTACATCCAACGTGACTCTGGAGGTACTCCATCTAGCCACAACCACTTGGTTGGCAGTCCTCAACACAGGAGCCATTGCAGTTGACTTTAAAATCCCAGCATAAGGGACGCTCAAAATCTCACTCTATTTTTCAGTCGTCAATGTCACTCAACATATCAGCAGCTAGGAAAAGATAGGAGTTATAACAGGTAAAAAATAAAAAATAAACTAATTCTTGATTTTTGCCAATTAAAGTTTTGCCATGTCTATGACTCAAACTTGTCAGTAGGTTATTCTTCTACAGCTTTGGTGTCACAATGGGTAGCATGATGTTGCACTCACCAACCACCACAAATATCCCCATATCTGTAAACACATTTTATTTACAGGCTGAATTACATAACATTCCTATTTGGCTAAAACAGTGGTACAGATTCAAAGTCAACTTTCCCGTCAAATGTTAACACACTGGAGAATTATACAAACTGATGAACATTCAACTAAACTGTTCCAGAAAGGAACAAAGCTGATTTTGGAATACAAACAGTTGTAATGTATTGGAGGTGGATCAGTAAATATCTCATCACATTAACATTTCTCTCTCAAAAAGGGTGGTTTGAAGTGCTAGAAGTCTGACAAAGCTAATTTAACACAAATAATATAAGTAGGCAGATGTTCACACTCACCTACTCCTATGAAACAGTATCCACTATGAAAGGGACGAGTCATTTGCTTGAAACGCTGTTTTCCCATAAGATTCTTTTTCAGCAGCGGTGGCAAAGTTTCCTGCAATTCTACACATTTTGCCATGGGTTACGCCATCCGAGTGACTCAAACGTAACGTCAACACCGTGACATTTTGGAAAGTTTATATTTAGGTGATTGTTAGTTCTCAAATACACACACATACATACATACTCTTTCCTACATACGTTGTGGTTTTAGTCATTTACGTTAACACTTAAAAACGTTTTACTATCCCGGTTTTTATTGTTATAAATATTTTTGGGGGGGCGGGGGGGGGGGGGAGTGGCGCCAACAATTTAGGGGAATATAGTGGAAACACTGAAACGTATAGCAACAACATCTACTGGAGAAAAGCAAACACTTTATTTTCATTATCAAACATTTTTTTGCAAATTGGCATTCACTACATCATGTGCCACTGCTGACCTTGTGATGTCAGCACAAGAAGTTATTCACTTCATCATAGTATAGTGATTTGAGTCTGGAGTCCTGGAGACTTGAGAGACTGTTGAGACACCTGACATGCTGAGAATCCTCAGGGAAATATCCTAAGAGAGCCTATTCACAATAGCGCACCTAAGCAAAGGGCTCTTGGCCAAAGTAGTGACCTATATGGGAACCAGATGGTCAATAACGAGACCCAGCCATCTCACAGCTTGGCCAGGCTCTTCTCAAGGCTGCCGATGTCTGCCTGCCCGTTCTCCCCTTTGCTGCCGCGGGCACTGCACTCCAGGAATTCCACCTTCATGGGCAGCTGGCTGAACTCAAAGTCCTTGCCCTTCTTCCCCAGGTGCACGCTGGACCCCGCAGACCCGTCCTGGGTGCCCAGAGCCGCAGACCGTGTCACTCTCAATGTGTTCCTGAGGGAAACGGGAAAAGGTTGGGATCAATTTCAATTCAGTCCATTCTGTAGAATCACACCATTTCTATGTCGTTGTTGGTAACATGAAGACTACTTACATCTCTTTCTCCAGCTGCTGCTGAATCAGCTTAGCAGATTTTGCCATGGTGATATCTACAGGGAAAATATCATTAGCAAGCATTAACATCATAATGGGGAGGTATTTGTGGAGGGAGTAGGAAGGTTGAAAAGTGTGTCACGTCACCTTGCTTGTTGCAGGCCACTATCAGAGAGGGGACATTCCTGGACACTGCACTGTCAGTCAACAGGAAGTACAGGAACTCAGCCACGTCTCTCACTTCTTTCTGGAAGATGGCACTGTCCACCACAAAGACTATGGCCCTGCAGTTAGAGAGGAGATAACAAAAGAAAGTCAAAGGGTGTCTTTCAGAATCTTGTTCTTAGGTCAACCACAGTGCTTTTCATATTATAGACCTTCCCTGAATACAAACACCCTTATCTTTACTCACCTGGCTGCTGACTTGAACTTCTCCACATACTGCGGACGAAGACTGTCATGTCCAGGGAGGTCGATCAGGGTCCAGCTGCTGCCCTGCACACAGTGAAGAAGGTCAGGGGGGACGATCAAGCCAGTGTTTGACAGTTGACAAATGCATTTGTCATAGAATTTAAAACAATCACTTCAGATCCTACTCCCTCGCCACCATGCCATAGTTGCCTCCTTACCTTCTCATTCTTGGCTTTGTAGGGGGCACTACTGTCTGTGATGGAGGTCTGGGTCTTCTTGAACTTTCCTGACAACAACTGGAAATAAAGATCATCAGTGTCATACAACTTCTGCCATCTGTAAACGTATGTAAATAGTTGGAATAGGCATGTTAGATGTTATACTGATGATGCACTCACTCGACTAAAGAGAAGGGTCTTTCCAGAATCGCAGAGACCAACCAGCAGCACAGCACTTTGGACAGTTTTGCTGCTCAGGAAGTACTTAAACAACACTGAAATGTAAAACCAATCACAGATGTTTCAGTTTGGTTTTAGCTATCATACAAAGTTAACAACATGTAACAGCGGATCACCTGATAAACAGCGTAGTACAGTAACGTTAACTAGATAGATTGCTACTATGCTAGTGACAGCTGTTGGTAACTAGCAAGCTAATTTACCCAGCTAGTTCATCTTAGATTGCTAACATTAGCTAGCAGGCTTTTTTTGTCTTGATAAAAGACAACAACAAAATCTCACAGCACAGAAAGCCAGCAGGCTGAAGCCAAGCTAGTGACAACTCAAATACGGATTTACATTCACTCTGTTCCTGAGGATGAGTAGTTACAGTAGTTAGCTTACCAAAACTGATGACTACAACAGCCAAAGAAAATATAATTCCGATAATAAATATGGGGTCTTGGTGTTCTAACTCCTTCCGTAGAGCGTCTAAATAAGGTTGAAATGGATTTTCTCCAGCTTCCACGTCTATGTTGTCCTCCATATCTGAGTTTTCACTGAACTTCACCAGCTGCTGAGTACAGACAGTCAGAACAACGAGACAGATATTTAACCGGATGTACAAACGTTAAGAATCCGGTTAGCGTTTCCTCTCACTACCAAATATGGCAGTGGGAGAAGATGGAACGAGATTGATTTTAACCGACACTGTACATTTTATTCATGAATGAAACGTTTGAGCTCAACACCGTTTTCTGTTCCCAAAACTACAATATTTTACACGAACAGTTTTGTAGACTTTAGCAAAGTTTGCCGAAGTAAAAAAAAAAAAAATGGCGTTGTTTAGAATAAGTGCAAATGTGAATTCAGTTATTGCACATGCGCACTTCACAACGGAAATATGTTAATATGTGCTAGGACGCACCAATAGTATCTCGCTAGCTCGTTCTGGGCTCTGCCCATCCCTTTGCCTGTTCTGCCCACTGTGGCTCTTTTGTTCGCGTTTGAAATGACAAGCTGTGGTCTATCTTGGTTTAGTAATAAACATCTTTACACGTACTTTCTTAAAACAGACATGCGCAGTAACTGATTTTAGATTTTCTTCTTCGTGTGTCTTTCCGGCAGACTAGACCCTTTTGTTTCTTTTTGCTGCCATTCGCAGTTTGGAAAGTGCATGGACAAAAAAATGAAAAGTGTAAGTTAGGAGAAATTGCACCACCATCTGACTCTAGTGCCTTCAGAAAGTATTCACACACCCCTTCCTTGACTTTTTCCACATTTTGTTGTGTTACAGCCTGAAATGTAAAATGGGTTACGTTTAGATTGTGTTGTCACCGGCCTAAACACAATACCCTATAATGTCAAACTGGAATTCTGTTTATACACATTTTTACAAATAAATAAAAAATGAAAAGCTGAAACGTCTTGAGTCAATAAGTATTTAACCCCTAAATAAGTTCAGAAGTAACAAGTCACATAATAAGTTGCATGTACCATGATTTATGAATGACTACCTCATCTCTGTATCCCACACATACAATTATCTGTAAGGTCAATATTGAATGTTCCTGACTGGCGTAGTTACAGTTTTGACTTAAATTAGGCTTGTATTCAAATGTATTGACTCAGGAGGTTGAATACTTATCTTACCAAGTTGTTTTATTTTTCATAATTATAATAAAAAAGTTAGAATTTCTCTTCCACTTTGACATTTTGTGTAGATCGTTGACAAAATCACAATTAAATCAATTTTAATCCCACTTTGTAACACAACAAAATGTGGAAAAAGTCAAGGGATGTTTAAACTTTCTGAAGCCACTGCATATGCACACACCACTATCCCAAACACACCTCATCGCCCCTTCCCACTACTTTGTCCCCAACAGAACCTACACCAGGCCATCTGCATGGGAGGCTGGAACCCATCTCTCAAACCCCCTGTAGATCTTCTCCACTAAAATCTCTGATACCCAAAAACTTCACTGCTACTGACAATTCAATCTTCTGGGGTTTTATCTCCATCTGTGCAGTACAATTAATGACCATAGCAATAATCGTCGAGATTCCACCCTTACTGAAACACAAACTGTTTGGGTCACTCTATACTGACCTACGACTCACAGGGATCCTCTCAGGCCCCCTCACCCTTTGTCCACTATCCTCTACTTTCCTCACTGCCTCAGCATATGACACTTTCTGCACTGCTCTTGTAACGGAGACGCAGGGAGTCAGGAAGCAGGTGCAGTCAGTGAGTTTAATAGGAACGAACATGGAGTAAATACTAAAACAGAAGAAGCGTCAAAACAGGAAACAATACTACCTAATGGAGTGCTAGATAAAGGGGAAGTAATCCGGGTAGTGATGAAGTTCAGGTGTGCCTCATGATGGGGCGCAGGTGTGCAAATGATGGGTTGCCAGGACCGGGAGTAAGTAGACCAGCGGCGTCGAGCGCCGGAGCGGGGGTGGCGAGATTAGACATGACAGCTCTCACCCTGGAAATGTCAATCTGTCTCACTCGCATAGGACATTTCTGATCCCCAAGCAACATGGCCACGCCCACAATTGAAACACTCCGCTTTTTACACCTAAACTACACAGTCTTTTGTCCCATGGCCTCCTGCACACTTCTCACACCTCGGAATCTCCCTCCTACATACTGCTGCAACATGACCATGAACTTGGCACCTGAAGCACTGTAGTGGGTTCGGAACAAAAGCTCTCAAGGAACAACTTATATACCCTAGCATGACTTTATCCGTCAAACACTCAAAACTCAGAAGGACAGACAGGGTCTCCTCAATCATGCGCTCGCTATCAAACGGCGTGCATCATAGACGCCAGGGATTCCCAACTTCAGTTGATCCACCTTTAACACACATCCCAATTATCACTCATTTCAGCTGCACTCTGCACCTGAGAGCAAATTTTTGAAATTTTTAGATTTTGTCAGTGGGGGGGCAATCTATCCAGATCAATAATCATACAACGTATCCAGATACCATCAAAGATATTAGCAAAGTTAAGTCTAAAATACTTTAATTTAAAAAGAGAACCGATTTTATTTTATACTGGTAGGCATGTGTTTTCATTAAGCTAGATAAGTCTAACAATTGTCCTTTATTTTCTGTTTAAACTGAATTTAAATGTTTTTAGTACCCAAATATGATGAAAATGTTTAGGCTATTTAGGCAACAAAAAAAATAGCACATAGACATGCTAATGTAAAGGAAAGATCAACATTTACACGATAGTTACCCCAGAGGAAAATGGGAGAGGGTTTAGTATTTGTTTTATTTAGTCCAGGGTCATGTCATTTGTTATCCATTTTAATGTCATATTGCTCAGGGTTTGGAAATTAGATGCTTATTATAGTACAGTATCTCATGTGTGCCTCATGATGCCCCTCATCCCTGATTCTCTGCTGGGCACTCCATATCAAATGTGCCTAGTGTGGTCTCAGTAAAATGATCCATAGCCTATAGACCTAGGCTATACTAAGAGCATGCTTGGAGAAGCACAGGGCAAACTGATATTTCTAAGAAAATGTACTTCCTTTTTGCGCTGCTAGGCCTACTGATATCCTGATCTGTTTGAGATGGAGAGCGTGAAGATCAGGAGGACCGAAGGTATTTAAAAAATATATATATTATTCCGCATCCCCATTAGCTGTTGCCAAGGCAGCTAATGAGGGCCCAAAGCTTGCTACTGATATAATAGATTTTTAATACAAATTAAATGGACCTGATTATATAAAACAATCTGACTGGAGCATGGAGCGAGATTCCCAAAGGCTGGAGCATCGGCCAAGGCCGCTCCAATTTCACTCCAATAGCGTTCACTTCACCAGGTCAGGCCATGCCCGTCCCAGAATGCTTTTATAGTCTATTTGTGTGCTGCTATAGCCCCTTGCTTTAGCTACTGTCATGGAGTTCCCAAAATATTTTCATAAAGAAAACACACTCTTTGGCCCCTCTTCGGACAGTGTGTTAACTAACCTCCAGACGAGCTACAATGCCATACAACTCTCCTTCCGTGGCCTCCAACTGCTCTTAAATGCAAATAAAACGAAATGCATGCTATTCAATCGATCACTGCCCGCACCTGCTCACCCGTCCAGCATCACTACTCTTGACGACTCTGACTTAGAATACGTGGACAACTCCAAATACCTAGGTGTCTGGTTAGACTGTAAACTCTCCTTCCAGACTCACATTAAACATTTCCAATGGAAAATTAAATCTAGAATCAGCTTCCTATTTCGCAACAAAGCATCCTTCACTCATGCTGCCAAACATACCCTCGTAAAACTGATCATCCTACCGATCCTCGACTTCGGTGATGTCATCGATAAAATAGCCTCCAACACTCTACTCAACAAACTGGATGCAGTCTATCACAGTGCCATCCGTTTCGTCACCAAAGCCCCATACACTACCCACTATTGCGACCTGTACGCTCTCGTTGGTTGGCCCTCGCTTCATACTCGTCGCCAAACCCACTGGCTACAGGTTATCTACAAGTCTCTGCTAGGTAAAGCCCCGCCTTATCTCAGCTCACTGGTCACCATAGCAGCACCCACTCATAGCACGCACTCCAGCAGGTATATCTCACTGGTCACCCCCAAAGCCAATTCCTCCTTTGGTCGCCTTTCCTTCCAGTTCTCTGCTGCCAATGACTGGAACGAACTGCAAAAATCTCTGACGCTGGAGACTCATATCTCCCTCACTAGCTTTAAGCACCAGCTGTCAGAGCAGCTCACAGATCACTGCACCTGTACATAGCCCATCTGTAAACAGCCCATCTATCTACCTACCTCATCCCCATACTGTATTTATTTATTTATCTTGCTCCTTTGCACCTGAGTATCTCTACTTGCACATTCATCTTCTGCACATCTACCATTCCAGTGTTTAATTGCTATATTGTAATTACTTCGCCACCATGGCCTATTTATTGCCTTACCTTACCTCATTTGCACTCACTGTATATAGACTTTTTGTTTTCTTTTGTTCTACTGTATTATTGACTGTGTTTTGTTTATTCCATGTGTAACTCTGTGTTGTTGTATGTGTCAAATTGCTATGCTTTATCTTGGCCAGGTTGCAGTTGCAAATGAGAACTTGTTCTCAACTAGCCTACCTGGTTAAATAAAGGTGAAATAAAAAAATAATTTTAAAAAACCACAGAAGGTAACTTACACAGACAAGGTCCAAGAGAGGGATGAAGTGTCCACAACTAAAGAATAATTGTTGAATCTGAAAAGACACCTTTCATAAAAAGTATGTTGGTGCACTACATGCACATACTAAAAGGAAGGAACTAGGTGGGTAGCTAACTAAGTCTGTCATTGTAGCAAATTATTTATAAACAAAAAAATCTGATCTCTTAAAAGTTATTAATTTTTGTTCTATTATCTATACAATAGGTCAAAAATTGATTTTGGCCCAATATACCTGATATATTCCCACTTTCAAGGACCTTTCCATTTTGAATGCGTTATTTTGCCTAAAAACCTAAATGTTTAATTTTTTTAACATTTGCATCTCTGCCCAACCTGGCAAGTGTGGCCAGAGAGATGTTTATCACCTGCTCTCCAGCTGTAGTAGGAACCCCTGGCCCAGTGCTGCTGTCCCATCATACTCCCTGGGAAGGGAGAGACCCATCCCACTGGGACTGGATACAGGAGGGACGGGTAGAGTTTGCACTGGCCGAGGCGCTGGAGAGACTTCCTGTCTCTCCCAGCGGTCCATGGTCTGGACAACACGATCCATCGTGGCACTGAGATGTTGCAACATTGCTGAGTGTTCCCGGATGCGCTCCTAGACTCCTCTGACCGGGGTACCTTCTCCTGCTTACTCCATGGGTGCTGTGAAATTCTGTCAAGGTGTGCGCTACTGGTGGAGAAGTCTGGTGCAGGAGAGCAGAGAGTTGTGAACAGGCGCACACTTTATTCAGGCAGAGGCAATAAAACAGACAGACGCCACTGCGTCAAAACCTCCAGCCAAAGGTAAAAGTGCTATGCGCGAAACAGTCACAAAAAATGAGCAAATGTTGTACAATAAACATCCCTCGTGAAAAGCCACGGAATAACGGGTAAAAAAACCCAGCCTGGCGCGTACACACGAACATGTAACAAAAACAATTTCACACAAAGACATGGAGGGAAACTGTAAGGGGTGCGTAACTGGTGGCAGGGAAGTCAAACGCAGGAGAGCAGAACTTGGAGAATAGCTGGAGCAGTTTAATATATAAAACTAACGGCATACAAAACAACAAACACATGGGTACAAAACCCGTAGCGCGCCAGTAACACATAGCACGAGTACTTACAATAAACAATTCCCGACAAGGACACACGGGAAACAGAGGGAAAATATACAACATGTAATTAGGGAATTGAAACCAGGTGTGTGTGAAAACAAGACAAAACAAATGGAACATGAAAAAAGGATCGGCGATGGCTAGAAGACCGGTGACGTCGACCGCCGAACACTGCCCGAACAAGGAGAGGAACCGACTTCGGTAGAAGTCGTGACAGTACCCCCCCCCCCCCCCCCTTTACGCACAGCTCCAACAGCGGCCTGGGGGACGACCCGGAGGGCGAGGTGCAGGGCGATCAGGACGGAGACGGTGGAAATCCCGCAGCATAGAAGGTTCCAACACGTCCTCCTCCGGAACCCAGCATCTCTCCTCCGGACCGTACCCCTCCCAGTCCACGAGGTACTGAAGGCCCCTCGCCCGAAATCTCGAATCCAGGATGGATCGAACGGAGTACTCCGGGGCCCTCAATGTCTAGAGGGGGCGGAGGAACCTCCCGCACCTCAGATTCCTGGAGCCACCACCGGCCTGAGGAGAGACACAAGAATGAGGGGTTAATACGGTAATCGGGGGGAACTTGTAACCTATAAAATACCTCATTCACTCTCCTCAGGACTTTAAATGGCCCCATAAACCGTGGACCCAGCTTCCGACAGGGCAGGCAGAGGGGCAGATTTCAGATTTGCGAACACCGGGGCCTCACTGCGGTGACGGTCTGCGCCAACTTTCTGGCACAGCACGGCGCGCTGAAGATGGACATGGGTGGCGTACCATGTTTCCTCTGTGCGCCGGAACCAGTCATCCACCACAGGAGCCTCGGTCTGACTCTGATGCCAAGGAGCCAGAACCGGCTGATACCCCAATACACACTGGAAAGGAGAGAGGTTAGTGGAGGAGTGGCGGAGTGAGTTCTGGGCCATCTCTGCCCAGGGCACGGTCCTGGCAATAAGACCTCAGAAACCTACCCACATCCTGGTTAACTCTCTCCACCTGCCCATTACTCTCGGGGTGAAAACCTGAGGTAAGGCTGATTGAGACCCCCAGACGTTCCATGAACGCCCTCCAGACCCTCAACGTGAACTGGGGACCCCAATCAGACACTATATCCTCAGGCACCCCATAGTGCCAGAAGACGTGAGTAAACAGGGCCTCCGCAGTCTGTAGGGCCGTAGGGAGACCGGGCAAAGGGAGGAGATGACAGGACTTAGAAAAATGATCCACAACGACCAGGATCGTGGTGTTACCCTGTGAAGGTGGAAGATCGTTTATGAAATCCACCGACAGGTGCGACCACGGCTGTTGTGAAACAGGTAAGGGTTGTAACTTACCTCTGGGCAGGTGCCTAGGAGCATTACACTGGGCACACACCGAGCAGGAGGAAACATAAACCCTCACATCCTTAGACAAAGTGGGCCACCGGTACTTCCCACTAAGACAGCGCACCGTCCGACCGATCCCAGGATGACCATAGGAGGGTGACGTGTGGGCCCAATAGATCAGCCGGTCGCGGACAGCAGATGGAATGTACAGACGCCCAGCTGGACTCTGAGGGGGAGCGGGCTCTGCACGTGATGCCCGCTCAATGTCCGCGTCCAGCTCCCACACTACCGGCGCCACCAAGCAAGAGGCGGGTAATATGGGAGTGGGATCCATGGGCCGCTCCTCTGTGTCATACAGCCGGGACAGTGCGTCTGCCTTAACGTTCTGGGAACCTGGTCTGTACGAAAGGGTGAAACCAAACGGGTAAAACACATGGCCCACCTTGCCTGGCGAGGGTTCAGTCTCCTCGCTGCCCGGATGTACTCCAGATTGCGGTGGTCAGTCCAGATGAGAAAAGGGTGTTTAGCCCCCTCAAGCCAATGTCTCCACGCTCTCAAGGCCTTGACGACAGCCAACAGCTCCTGGTCCCCCACGTCAGAGTTTTGCTCCACCGGGCTGAGCTTCTTCTAGAAGAAGGCACAGGGGCGGAGCTTCGATGGCATACCCGAGCGCTGAGAGAGCACCGCTCCTATCCCAGCCTCGGACGCGTCCACCTCCACTATGAACGCCAAAGAGGGATCCGGATGGGCCAGCACGGGCGCCGAGGTAAAGAGAACACTTAGTTGCCCAAAAGCCCTGTCCGCCTCAACTGACCACTGCAGACATACAGGACCCCCCCTTCAGCAGTGAGTTAATGGGAGCAGCCACCTGACCAATACCTGTGAGTCGGTCAATTACGCACGGCTGAAATGCGGTCACTCTCCGTCTCCACCCCTGACGTGGAAATGCGATACCCTAGGAAGGAGATGGCTTGCTGAAAGAACAAGCATTTCTCAGCCTTGATGTACAGATCATGCTCCAACAGTCGTCCAAGTACCCTGCGCACCAGACACATGCTCGGCGCTTGTAGCGGAGTATATCAGAAAGTCATCGATATACACCACTACACCCTGCCCGTGCAGGTCCCTGAAAATCTCATCTACAAAGGATTGGAAGACTGATGGAGCATCCATCAACCCGTACGGCATGACGAGGTACTCATAATGCCCTGAGGTGGTACTAAACGCCGTCTTCCACTCGTCTCCCTCCTGGATACGCACCAGGTGGTATGCGCTCCTGAGATCCAGTTTTGTGAAGAAGCATGCATTGACTCAATAGCCATGGCGATAAGAGGTAGTGGGTAACTGTACCTCACCGTGATTTTATTGAGACCTCGATAGTCAATGCACGGGCGCAGACCTCCATCCTTCTTCTTCACAAAAAAGAAACTCGAGGAGACGGGTGAAGTGGAGGACCGAATGTACCCCTGACGCAGGGTATTCGCACAATCCCCCCGTCGATGGGATGGTAATTGAGTCGCCTTCTTTTTACAGAAGGCGAGAGCCAAATCGGCAGATTCGGGGGGGATGCGCACAGTGGAGACCTGGTCTGGACTTTCCACCATAGTAGCACCAACGGAAACCCCTACACACCTCCCCGAGCACTCTCGCGACCACCCCATGAGAGCCCTCCGTTGCCATGAAATGGGGGGGTCATGACGAGCCAACCAGGGAAGGCCCAGTACCTCGGGAAACGCAGAAGAGTCAATGAGAAAGAGACTGATTTTCTCCTCATGACTCCCCTGCGTCACCATGGCCAGGGAGATAGTGGCTTCCCTGATTAGTCCGGACCCCAATGGTCGACTATCCAGAGCGTGTACTGGGAAAGGTCTAACCACAGGAATAATGGGGATCACTAAACTAAGAGCGAGCGCTCTGTCAATAAAATTCCCAGCTGCGCCTGAATCGACGAGCGCCTTATGCTGGGAATGCGGGGAACAATCAAACAAACAGGTACAAACAGTTGGACAACAGAGGACTCTGGATGAGAGTGGTGCAGACTCACCTGTGGTGACGCCAGAGTGCCCTGCCTGCTGCCTCGACTCCGAGGTACCAACCCGGCACCGACCAGCAGTGTGCCCTCTGCAGCCACAGATGGTGCACGAACTGGAACCCCCTCCGGTCTAGGTTCAGGAGAGAGGGTGCGAGGGGATGGAACCACCAGACCCCGATCTGAACGTCCGCGGGTAGCCAGCAGGTTGTCCAGCCGGATGGACAGGTCCACCAGCTGATCCAACGTGAGGGTGGTGGCTCTGCAGGCCAACTCCCGACGGACATCCTCGCGCAGACTGCAACGGTAGTGGTCGATCAGGGCCCTGTCGTTCCGTCCCGCGCCAGCAGCCAGGGTCCTAAACTCCAGGGCAAACTCCTGGGTGCTCCTCGTCTCCTACCTCAGCTGGAAGAGGCGCTCACCCGCCGCCAGGCGGGTGGTCGAAGACGGCAGGTGAACTCTGTGAAGTCCTCCAACGCTGCATCTCCTTCTCCCCACACGGCGTTGGCCCACTCCAGAGCTCTCCCTGGGAGGCACGAGATGAGGGCGGACACCCTCTACCTTCCCGAGGGAGCCGGGTAAACGGTGCCCAGGTATAGATCCAGCTGTAACAGGAAACCCTGGCGAATAGCCGAAGCAGTTTAATATATAAAACTAACTGCATACAAAACAACAAACACATGGGTACAAAACCCGTAGCGCGCCAGTAACACATAGCACGAGTACTTACAATAAACAATTCCCGACAAGGACATGGGGGAAACAGAGGGAAAATATACAACATGTAATTAGGGAATTGAAACCAGGTGTGTGTGAAAACAAGACAAAACAAATGGAATATAAAAAATGGATCGGCGATGACTAGAAGACCGGTGACGTCAACCGCCGAACACCGCCCAAACAAGAAGAGGAACCGACTTCGGCAGAAGTCATGACAGGATCAGAGGAATAAATACATGCAGTGTGATTAGGGAATGAAAACCAGGTGTGCAGGGAACAAGACAAAACAAATGGAACAATGGAAAAATGGAGCGGCGATGGCTAGAAAGCCGGTGACGTCAACCATCGAACGCCGCCCGAACAAGGAGATGAGCCGACTTCGGTGGAAGTCGTGACCGTGGAGTGCTGGATGGGGTGAGCAAGCACTACTCCTGATGTATGAGCGGGATTTCTGACCACGCAACTCGCTCACATTATCTTACTTATTATCTGCATATGGAATATCTTTGGTTTGTCTCTATGACGTTGTGCTACAACCTTCTACAGCTGAGGAGCAGTGGTGTAGTGCTATTTCATTTAGGTGAGGGAGCCCCCAAAAAATATTAAATGACATCATCATTTCTCAATCAAAGTTTGTACAGACATATTGAATATAATTATAGAGAAGGTGCATAAAATGCATCCTCCAATTGCAACATCTGCCTATATGCCCACACATCTTCTCTCAAGAAAATGCCATGTTTTTAATACCCTCAAACACCAAGTTAGGCATACCAAATTTCAAAGCAGGCCATTATCACTGTGAATATTCATGAAGGATAATTATTCACATTTTACTGGTAAAATGTCCAAACTGCCACGCCAATCATTTGATCTCAATCAATTTCATGGGAAGGAATTAGGTCTATAACAACTGTTTTGCTGGTGAATTAAAGCAGATGGTGTTTACAAACGATTTTCCTTTTCTTATCGGCCTATTTTGTTTCAGTCAAAGCATATCCTGCAGCGCACGCTGTATAATTTTGACTATTCAGCTTCAGATAAGAAATGCCTGAGGAGGTGTTTTTGATGTAACACATTACACAAAAAAAAAATGCTGTGTTGTTTGAATGAACTCAACTGCTGGGTTGCAGGCATTGGGTCACTTAAAGGCGCTTCACGGCCAATCCGACGTCTGCATTGGCCGTGCAGCATTTATGGTGATTATGGCCTCTGCAGAAGTCAAGGCATTCATACTTCTTGTGCTTCGTTGCCAAACGGCGCAGATCTGTTTTGAAGGAAATTGTCAAGGAAGTGAGTTTGTGTTTATACAGGACCTCCCGCCCTCACCTACTGTCAACCAATCAGGTCAACGCAGAGCTATACAGGGCCCTGTTACAACATTTGATAGGCCTATTTGGCCTCCGCATGCATCCAGAGGCCCCGCAATTGCATCACACCATCCAAATGCACCTCCAACCCAGTGAATGGGTAAAGTAACTGGGGAAACCACAACCTACACCAGCTTGCTACCTATGGCCCGACTAGCTGTCTGAATCTCACTGGACCCTTTGATCACTCGGCTAAGCATGCCTCTCCTTAATGTCAATATGCCTTCTCCATTGCTGTTCTGGTTAGTGTTTATTGGCTTATTTCACTGTAGAGCCTCTAGCCCTGCTCATTATACCTTATCCAACCTCTCAGTTCCTCCACCCACACATGCTATGACATCTTCTGGTTTCAATGATGTTTCTAGAGACAATATCTCTCTCATAATCACTAAATGCCTAGGTTTACCTCCTCTGTACTCACATCCCACCATACCTTTGTCTGTAGATTATACCTTGAAGCTATTTTATCGCCCCCAGAAACCTGCTCCTTTTTCTCTCTATTCTGGACGTCACAGACGACCAATTCTTATAGCTTTTAGCCGTACCCTCATACTTATTCTTCTCTGCTCCTCTGGGGATGTAGAGGTGAATCCAGGCCCTGCAGTGCCTGGCTCCACTCCTACTCCCCAGGCGCTCTCTTTTGATGACTTCTGTAACCGTAATAACCTTGGTTTCATGCATGTTAACATTAGAAGCCTCCTCCCTAAGTTTGTTTTATTCACTGCTTTAGCACACTCTGCCAACCCGGATGTCCTAGCTGTGTCTGAATCTTGGCTTAGGAAGTCCACCAAAAACTCTGAAATCTTCATCCCTAACTACAACGTTTTCAGACAAGATAGAACGACCAAAGGGGGCGGTGTTGCAATCTACTGCAGAGATAGCCTGCAGAGTTCTGTCCTGCTATCCAGGTCTGTACCCAAACAATTTGAACTTCTACTTTTAAAAATCCACCTCTCCAAAAACAAGTCTCTCACCGTTGCCGCCTGCTATAGACCCCCCTCGGCCCCTAGTTGTGCTCTGGACACCATATGTGAACTGATTGCCCCCCATCTATCTTCAGAGCTCGTGCTACTAGGTGACCTAAACTGGGACATGCTTAACACCCCAGCCATCCTACAATCCAAGCTTGATGCCCTCAATCTCACACAAATTATTAATGAACCCACCAGGTACAACCCCAAAGCCGCAAACACTGGCACCCTCATAGATATCATCCTAACCAACGTGCCCTCTAAATACACCTCTGCTGTTTTCAACCAAGATCTCAGCGATCACTGCCTCATTGCCTGCACCCGTAATGGGTCAGCGGTCAAACGACCTCCACTCATCACTGTCAAACGCTCCCTGAAACATTTCAACGAGCAAGCCGTTCTATTCGACCTGGCCCTGGTATCCTGGAAGGATATTGACCTCATCCCGTCAGTAGAGGATGCCTGGTTATTTTTTTTAAATGCCTTCCTCTCCATCTTAAATAAGCATGCCCCTTTCAAGAAATTTAGAACCAGGAACAGATATAGCCCTTGGTTCTCCCCAGACCTGACTGCCCTTAACCAACACAAAAATATCCTGTGGCGTTCTGCATTAGCATCGAACTGCCCCCGCGATATGCAACTTTTTAGGGAAGTTAGAAACCAATACACACAGGCAGTTAGAAACGCCAAGGCTAGCTTTTTCAAACAGAAATTCGCTTCGTGCAACTCCAACTCTAAAAAGTTCTGGGACATTGTAAAGTCCATGGAGAATAAGAACACCTCCTCCCAACTGCCCACTGAACTGAGGATAGGAAACTCTGTCACCACCGATAAGCCCACTATAATTGAGAATTTCAATAAGCATTTTTCTACGGCTGGCCATGCTTTCCACCTAACTACCCCTACTGCATTCAACAGCACTGCACCCCCCACAGCTACTCGCCCAAGCCTCCCCCATTTCTCCTTCTCCCAAATCCATTCAGCTGATGTTCTGAAAGAGCTGCAAAATCTGGACCCCTACAAATCAGCTGGGCTTGACAATCTGGACCCTTTCTTTCTAAAATTATCTGCCGAAATTATTGCAACCCCTATTACTAGCCTGTTCAACCTCTCTTTCGTGTCGTCTGAGATTCCCATAGATTGGAAAGCAGCTGCTGTCATCCCCCTCTTCAAAGGAGGTGACACTCTTGACCCAAATTGCTACAGACCTATATCCATCCTACCCTGCCTTTCTAAGGTCTTCGAAAGCCAAGTCAACAAACAGATTACCGACCATTTCGAATCCCACCGCACCCTCTCCGCTATGCAATCTGGTTTCAGAGCTGGTCATGGGTGCACCTCAGCCACGCTCAAGGTCCTAAACGACATCGTAACCGCCATCGATAAGAAACAATACTGTGCTGCCGTATTCATTGACCTGGCCAAAGCTTTTGACTCTGTTAATCACCACATCCTCATCGGCAGACTCAGTAGCCTTGGTTTCTCAAACGATTGCGTCGCCTGGTTCACCAACTACTTCTCTGACAGAGTTCAGTGTGTCAAATCGGAGGGCCTACTGTCTGGACCTCTGGCAGTCTCTATGGGGGTACCACAGGGTTCAATTCTTGGGCCAACTCTTTTCTCTGTATACATAAATGATGTCGCTCTTGCTGCTGGTGAATCTCTGATCCACCTCTACGCAGACGACACCATTCTGTACACTTCTGGCCCTTCTTTGGACACTGTGTTAACAACCCTCCAGACGAGCTTCAATGCCATTCAACTCTCCTTCCGTGGTCTCCAACTGCTCCTAAACACAAGTAAAACTAAATGCATGCTCTTCAACCGATCGCTGCCTGCACCTGCCCGCCTGTCCAGCATCACTTCTCTGGACGGTTCTAACTTAGAATTTGTGGACAACTACAAATACCTAGGTGTCTGGTTAGACTGTAAACTCTCCTTCCAGACTCACATCAATCATCTCCAATCCAAAGTGAAATCTCGAATTGGCTTCCTATTTCGCAACAAAGCATCCTTCACTCATGCTGCCAAACATACCCTCGTAAAACTGACCATCCTACCAATCCTCGACTTCGGCGATGTCATTTACAAAATAGCTTCCAATACCCTACTCAACAAGCTGGATGCAGTCTATCACAGTGCCATCCGTTTTGTCACCAAAGCCCTATATACTACCCACCACTGCGACCTGTACGCTCTCGTTGGCTGGCCTTCGCTTCATAATCGTCGCCAAACACATTGGCTCCAGGTCATCTACAAGACCCTGCTAGGTAAAGTCCCCCCTTATCTCCGCTCACTGGTCACCATAGCAGCACCCACCTGTAGCACGCGCTCCAGCAGGTATATCTCTCTGGTCACCCCTAAAGCCAACTCCTCCTTTGGTCGTCTCTCCTTCCAGTTCTCTGCTGCCAATGACTGGAACGAACTACAAAAATCTCTGAAGCTGGAGACTCATATCTCCCTCACTAGCTTTAAGCACCAGCTGTCAGAGCAGCTCACAGATCACTGCACCTGTACATAGCCCATCTATAATTTAGCCCAAACTACTACCTCTTCCCCTACTGTATTTATTTATTTTGCTCCTTTGCACCATATTATTTATATTTTATCTCTGAACTTTCTTCAAACTACAAATCTACCATTCCAGTGTTTTTCTTGCTATACTTTATTTACTTTGCCACCATGGCATTTTTTTGCCTTTACCTCCCTTATCTCACATCATTTGCTCACATTGTATATAGTCTTATTTTTATTTTTTTTCTACTGCATCATTGATTGTATGTTGTTTTACTCCATGTGTAACTCTGTGTTTTTGTATGTTGTCGAACTGCTTTGCTTTATCTTGGCCAGGTCGCAATTGTAAATGAGAACTTGTTCTCAACTTGCCTACCTGGTTAAATAAAGGTGAAATAAATAAAATAAATAAAATGTGTTGTGATAATTGCGTTGTGATAATTGCGTTGTTTTCTGTTCATTCATATGCCTTGCGTCCGTAATATATAGGCCGAGACAATGAGGAGACAATGGCATAATAAATGTAACTATCCGGTTTTATCACAAAAAACGGATAGCATCCTCTGCCCGGTGAAGTCCACCAAGCATATTGCATGAAACAGACAGTTACATGACCTACAGGTTTAAGCAAGTTCATGTTTCAGACATTTTCGGACCACTGAACTACTATTGATTTAGAACCACAGAGAGTTACCGCAAGTGCCAAAGAAAACAGGAGCTGCCTTCACTATTCCAGCACCATTTCAACATCATCAAATTACCTCTGCTTAGTCTATTTAAAAATATATATATATTTACCTTCATTTAAGTCAGTAAAGAACAAATTATTACTTTCAATAACAGCCAAGGAACAGTGGGTTAACTGCTTTGTTGAGGGGCAGAACGAGAGATTTTTACCTTGTCAGCTCAGGATTTGATCTTGCAACCTTGCGGTAACTAGTCCAACGCTCTAACCACTAGGCTACCTGCCGCCCCAATTCAGTCAAATACAGTGACAACTAAAAGATACCAAAAACTATTTTGTCCAATCAACATAAGCTAAATATGATGTGGCTGTCCATGGTTCTGCGTGTGTGCATGCAAGTAGAAAACATGTTGACTCACTCTACTTGTAGAGAAATACCAATGCCTTCCTCCTCTCTTTCATATTGATGAAATAGTCTCTCAGTCTGTCATAGTACAAGCTTCTATATTTTGTTGTCCTAGGTTACCTGGCTAAAATGATTACTCACTAGCCTAACTTCCTTTCATGGGCAACGTTAGCTAGTTAACATTAGCCTTCTACATCTAGCTACCGTACATATTGAACTTCCATCCTCTTAGGCCAGGGGCACAACAATGTAGGAATTCATTGTTGGATCAGAATTGGCGTTATAATCATTGTCCAGTACGGAGAATTAAGTAAAACCACAAGTCCAAATCCCTATCTCCATCCATGGCTAATTTAGGAAAGGGACAATTTTAGCTCGCTAGCTAGCCACCGGAGGACAACAACACAACGAGATGCAACAATTCAAGTTGTTTCTGTTAAACATTTGATAGAAGAGACGCCAAATCCAAGATGGCTTCCCTTGACACATCATCGTCTAGAATGTCATTGTATGATGTTTAGCCCGAACCATGAAAAACAGCCCCAGACCATTATTCCTCCTCCACCAAACTTTACAGTTCGCACTATGCATTCCGGTAGGTAGCGTTCTCCTGGTATCTGCCTAACCCAGATGAATCCACTGGACAGCCAGATGGTGAAGCGTGATTCATCACTCCAGAAAATGTGTTTCTACTACTCCAGAAAACCAATTTCATGAAACTCCTGACAAAATTCCTTCCAGAGGCAGTTTGGAACTTGGTAGTGATTGTTGCAACCGAGGACAGACGATTTTAACGCGCTGCGTGCTTCAGCACTCGGCAGTCCGGTTCTGTGAGCTTGTGTGGCTTCGAGTCTGAGCCATTGTTGCTACTAGATGTTTCCACTTCACAATAACAGCACTTACAGTTGACCCCATCCCCCTCCCCCCCCCCGTCCCCGTCCCGTCCCGTCCATCCGTCCGTGGTGGTCTGCGAATCAACAAACCTTCTGGCTAATTTGCCATGTCATGCTTACAAAAAGAACGTTTTCTAAAACTGCATATCTAAGGCTCTGGTCTGTCCTATGAGTGAGGGTAAACGGTAGGCATGTTCTCTGCTATCCAGTTATGTTTTCATTATTATTTTGGGTAGAGTGGAGTTTTTTTGGGGGTGGGGGTTGCGTTCTGGGTGGATCAGGTAAAATATATACACTAACGTTCAAAAGTTTGGGGTCATTTAGAAATGTTCTTGTTTTTGAAAGAAAAGCTGATTTTTTTGTCCTTTAAAATAACAACAAATTAATCAGAAATACAGGGTAGACATTGTTAATGTTTAAATGACTATTGTAGCTGGAAACTGCTTATCTTTTTATGGAATATCTACATAGGCGTACAGAGGCCCATTATTAGCAAACATCACTCCTGTGTTCCAATGGCACGTTGTGTTAGCTAATCCAAGTTTGTAATTTTAAAAGGCTAATTGATCATTAGAAAACCCTTTTGCAATTATGTTAGCACAGCTGAAAACTGTTGTTTTGATTAAAGAAGCAATACAACTGGCCTTCTTTAGACTAGTTCAGTATTTGGAGCATCAGCATTTGTGGATTCGATTACAGGCTCAAAATGGCCAGAAACAAAGAACTTTCTTCTGAAACTCGTCAGTCTATTCTTGTTGCTAAAGATCTCGTACAACGCTTTGTCCTACTCCCTTCACAGAACAGCGCAAACTGGCTCTAACCAGAATAGAAAGAGGAGTGGGAGGCCCCAGTGCACAACTGAGTAAGAGGACAAGTACATTAGAGTGTCTAGTTTGAGAAACAGATGCCTCACAAGTCTTCAACTGGCAGCTTCATTAAATAGTACCCCGCAAAACACCAGTCTCAACGTCAACAGCGAAGAGGCGACTCCGGGATGCTGGCCTTCTAGGCAGAGTTGCAAAGAAAAAGCCATATCTCAGACTGGCCAATAAAAATAAAAGATTAAGATGAGCAAAAGAACACAGACATTGGACAAAGGAAGAAAAGCGTTATTGACAGACAAATCTAAGTTTGAGGTGTTCGGATCACAAAGAAGAACATTTGTGAGACGTAGAAAAAATTGAAGATGCTGGAGGAGTGCTTGACGCCATCTGTCAAGCATGGGGGAGGCAATGTGATGGTCTGGGGGTGCTTTGGTGGTGGTAAAGTGGGAGATTTGTACAGGGTTAAAGGGATATTGAAGAAGGAAGGCTATCACTCCATTTTGTAACGCCATGCCATACCCTGTGGACGGAGCTTAATTGGAGCCAATATCCTCCTACAACAGGACAATGACCCAAAGCACAGCACCAAACTATGCAAGAACTATTTAGGGAAGAAGCAGTCAGCTGGTATTCTGTCTATAATGGAGTGGTCAGCACAGTCACTGGATCTCAACCCTATTGAGCTGTTGTGGGAGCAGCTTGACCGTATGGTACGTATGAAGTGGCCATCAAGCCAATCCAATTTGTGGGAGGTGCTTCAGGAAGCATGGGGTGAAATCTCTTCAGATTACCTCAACAAATTGACAACTAGAATGCCAAAGGTCTGCAAGGCTGTAATTGCTGCAAATGGAGGATTCTTTGATGACGGCAAAGGACACAATTATTATTTCAATTAAAAATAATTATTTATAACCTTGTCAACGTCTTGACTATATTTCTTATTCATTTTGCAGCTCATTTCATGTATGTTTTCATGGAAAACAAGGACATTTCTAAGTGACCCCAAACTTTTGAACGGTAGTGTATTTTACTGAAGGGAGGGCCATCCATTTTCATTTCTGAGAGATCCGATTTTCTCCATGTATCACTCATTATAAATAACGTGGAGTCCCTAAAATGTGACAGGGTGTGCTCTTATAATCCATAGGATTAAGTGAAGTCGTTTTTAAATTCCTTGCAATTTAACCTTTATTCTAAATCAAAATTTACACACCCAAAAATATCTCCTATTAAAAGCGTTTCCTGATGACACAGTAGTCACTTGTGGTTTTCTACCTCACCAGACTTCTGCGCGCTTTTTACGCGCACAAGGTACAGTAGATATCTGACTCCTTCAATCTCACAGGGGGGTCCAACGTCAGAGTAGTGTTTAAAACGCAGATTATTCCTTGGGCATGGGGGTCAGTGTAACGCATTTTGACTTGAGTTATTGGTTTTATCCAGCACTCTGTCTTGTATTCTGCACCATGGCGAACTCTTAAACGCTGTACTTTTGGCTACTACGCTGTATTTATTCCGCCTGCCCTAAATCTGACAAAGATCTAACCCTTCGAAGGGTTTCAAACTCACTTTATTTTTATTTTTTTAAAGTCAACGAAAACCTACAGCAACTCGCGCTTTGGAACTCTGTGGAGACGCCATTTGGCAATGACATCGCTCCCGTGCGCTCTGTGCATAATATGGATATGTCTGGTCTGTCATTCGACAGGAACGGGATTTATTTACCAGTTTCCCGGAGTGACTGGTCAAAGCGTCAACTCGGAGCAGAGAGCGACCACAGGTTCACCAGGCAGCGGATCAAACATTCACCTCAGGTGAGCACACCATGACGCACGGAGAGAATCCATTGTGAGGATGGACAGAATTTGCCAAAATGAAACATAATTTATTTACAATGTCACCATTGATAGAGAAGTGTTTATTGTATGACTAAAACGATTGATTATCAGCCCTGGTATCAGATTTCTGGGGGGAAAAGGGTAAGAGCTGATGCTTATAGTAGGATTTACATCTTCTATAGTGGATGAAGGGATGAATTAAATAAATACAGGAGACGTTTTTAGAGTATTTAACAACCTTACATTGTGACCTGTGTTAGATGTTATGATAACAAGGTCCATATGGTCTGTCTGTGATTACAGGAACTGGTGCCAGTACAATGTGTTGAGGACCGTAAAGTGCCAGGTGCACAATGGGACAGAGACCATGGTACAGAGAGTGTTCCAAGGCTGCCGCTGGCCAGGACCCTGCACCAAACTCATCAGGTAGGACTGGACCAGACGACCCCAGAGTCCTGTTTTGATATAAATGCCATCTTATAGTGTATATAGTAGCAATAGTCCACATGAAGATGTTCCTGTGTTGACCCTGTCCCTCCGTCAGCTACAGGACCGTGGTCAGGCCGTCTTATAAGGTGGCCTATCGGCAGGTCACAGCTCGGGAGTGGAGGTGTTGTCCTGGGTTTGTAGGAGATGAATGTCGAGAAGGTGAGAATTCACACTCATAATCATGCCCTCTGTCTTTCTTCACCCTAATGTAAACCCATATAACCCTCTATCTTTCCTCGCCATAATATAAACCCATATAATCAGTGCTGAAGTGGTAAATAAAATAGGTGGGTAAACTCTGATTGCCGGTCACAGTGAAAAAAGTAACGCTTCCTATACTTTCAATGCATTTTCTTTTCTCTCAAAAGCCTTATAAACTGTTGGGAAAATAAAAAAACTATGGAAAACTGTGTTTACTTGGCATTTATCCTCCACTACACCACTGGTTATAATCCTCTACCTTTTCTCCATTTCCTCAGGTGATAATCTTAGTTTGGCAAAGCAAACATTGTAAAATACTGTATGTATTTGGTCAGAGTAATGTTTAATATACTGAGGGAAGGTCTTTTTAAAGGTGTTAGCCAGTTGATGTTCTATGGAGACTGTAACAGACTGTAGCAGGAATACGTACATAAAGACGTTACCTGCTACGTGAGTGAGAAACGTAACTATGGGAAGTACTGTAGCTATGGTCACCTGCTGGTTGATATACTACTACATTACTGTAGGTTTGGGAACTTAAGGTGTGTTGAATTAAAGGTTGGGACTAAGGAGCCTGTTTTTCATTACATTTTAGGAACATGTTCCACAATAAAAAAAAAAAGGGGGAGTTGAAAGGGCTGCTGAGGTTCTGCGGTTGTGTACATGCTCCTCAGGCTTTTAATCAAGATGCTTTTGTGTCTGAGAGAGAGAGAGAGAGATGAGGTTGTCAGCTATTGTAGGCGCAGGAGATTGGCCAAAATGAAACATAATTTATTTACAATTTCACCATTGATAGAGAAATGTTTAATGTATGACTAAAACGATTGATTATCAGCCCTGGTATCAGATTTCTGGGGGGGGAAAGGGTAAGACCTGATGCTTGCTGTTATTGTAGGATTTACATCTTCTATAGTGGATGAAGGGATGAATAAAATAAATACAGGAGATGTTTTTAGAGTATTTAACAACCTTACATTGTGACCTGTGTTAGATGTTATGATAACAAGGTCCAGATGGTCTGTCTGTGATTACAGGATCTGGTCAGTAGGAGCAAGAGATGTTTCTCTTACTCTCCCCCCTCCCCCACCCCCCATATTTCCCCATTATAGTGAAAGGGTTGAAAAATAGGCTCTATGAAACATATAAAAACGAGGTAGAGAGTCTTGTAAAGCGTGAGGCCATAGGGAGGCAGGGCACCACAAAACTCAGGCTCCCAGTCCAGTAAAGAGAGGTTGAACTGGGAAGAACCACTAGACTCCCTGCCCAGTAAAGAGAGAGGTTGGACTGGGGGGAACCACTAGACTCTCTGCCCAGTAAAGAGAGAGGTTGGACTGGGGGGAACCACTAGACTCCCTGCACAGTAAAGAGAGAGGTTGGACTGGGGGGAACGACTAGACTCCCTGCCCAGTAAAGAGAGGTTGAACTGGGGGGAACCACTAGACTCCCTGCCCAGTAAAGAGAGAGGTTGGACTGGGGGGAACCACTAGACTCCCTGCCCAGTAAAGAGAGGTTGAACTGGGGGGAACCACTAGACTCCCTGCCCAGTAAAGAGAGAGGTTGGACTGGGGGGAACCACTAGACTCCCTGCCCAGTAAAGAGAGGTTGGACTGGGGGGAACGACTAGACTCCCTGCCCAGTAAAGAGAGGTTGAACTGGGGGGAACCACTAGACTCCCTGCCCAGTAAAGAGAGAGGTTGGACTGGGGGGAACCACTAGACTCCCTGCCCAGTAAAGAGAGGTTGAACTGGGGGGAACCACTATACTCCCTGCCCAGTAAAGAGAGAGGTTGGACTGGGGGGAACCACTAGACTCCCTGCCCAGTAAAGAGAGGTTGAACTGGGGGGAACCACTAGACTCCCTGCCCAGTAAAGAGAGGTTGGACTGGGGGGAACGACTAGACTCCCTGCCCAGTAAAGAGAGGTTGGACTGGGGGGAACCACTAGACTCCCTGCCCAGTAAAGAGAGGTTGAACTGGGGGGAACCACTAGACTCCCTGCCCAGTAAAGAGAGGTTGAACTGGGGGGAACCACTAGACTCCCTGCCCAGTAAAGAGAGGTTGGACTGGGGGGAACCACTAGACTCCCTGCCCAGTAAAGAGAGAGGTTGGACTGGGGGGAACCACTAGACTCCCTGCCCAGTAAAGAGAGAGGTTGGACTGGGGGGAACGACTAGACTCCCTGCCCAGTAAAGAGAGGTTGAACTGGGGGGAACCACTAGACTCCCTGCCCAGTAAAGAGAGAGGTTGGACTGGGGGGAACCACTAGACTCCCTGCCCAGTAAAGAGAGGTTGAACTGGGGGGAACCACTAGACTCCCTGCCCAGTAAAGAGAGAGGTTGGACTGGGGGGAACCACTAGACTTCCTGCCCAGTAAAGAGAGAGGTTGGACTGGGGGGAACGACTAGACTCCCTGCCCAGTAAAGAGAGGTTGAACTGGGGGGAACCACTAGACTCCCTGCCCAGTAAAGAGAGAGGTTGGACTGGTGGGAACCACTAGACTTCCTGCCCAGTAAAGAGAGGTTGAACTGTGGGGAACCACTAGACTCCCTGCCCAGTAAAGAGAGGTTGAACTGGGGGGAACCACTAGACTCCCTGCCCAGTAAAGAGAGAGGTTGAACTGGGGGGAACCACTAGACTCCCTGCCCAGTAAAGAGAGAGGTTGGACTGGGGGGAACGACTAGACTCCCTGCCCAGTAAAGAGAGGTTGAACTGGGGGGAACGACTAGACTCCCTGCCCAGTAAAGAGAGGTTGGACTGGGGGGAACCACTAGACTCCCTGCCCAGTAAAGAGAGGTTGAACGGGGGGAACCACTAGACTCCCTGCCCAGTAAAGAGAGGTTGAACTGGGGGGAACCACTAGACTCCCTGCCCAGTAAAGAGAGAGGTTGGACTGGGGGGAACCACTAGACTTCCTGCCCAGTAAAGAGAGGTTGAACTGTGGGGAACCACTAGACTCCCTGCCCAGTAAAGAGAGGTTGAACTGGGGGGAACCACTAGACTCCCTGCCCAGTAAAGAGAGAGGTTGAACTGGGGGGAACCACTAGACTCCCTGCCCAGTAAAGAGAGAGGTTGGACTGGGGGGAACGACTAGACTCCCTGCCCAGTAAAGAGAGGTTGAACTGGGGGGAACCACTAGACTCCCTGCCCAGTAAAGAGAGAGGTTGGACTGGGGGGAACCACTAGACTCCCTGCCCAGTAAAGAGAGGTTGAACTGGGGGGAACCACTAGACTCCCTGCCCAGTAAAGAGAGGTTGAACTGGGGGGAACCACTAGACTCCCTGCCCAGTAAAGAGAGGTTGAACTGGGGGGAACCACTAGACTCCCTGCCCAGTAAAGAGAGAGGTTGGACTGGGGGGAACCACTAGACTCCCTGCCCAGTAAAGAGAGGTTGAACTGGGGGGAACCACTAGACTCCCTGCCCAGTAAAGAGAGAGGTTGGACTGGGGGGAACCACTAGAAGCGGTCAGCTTGACTGAAAACAGAGTGGGAGGATGTGGAATGTATGCCCCAGCTCTCTGGTCTCCAGAGTTTAGTCTACTAAATATACCTTCACACTTTGGCAAGCACCACACTCACTTACTGCACACACAGAGCCTTCAGAAAGTATTCATACCCCTTGATTTATTCCACATTTTGTTGTGTTACCAGCCTGAATTCTAAATTGATTTTTTTTTAAACACTCACTTCTCTACACACAATACCCCATAATGACAAAGTAAAAACATGTTTTTAGACATTTGAGTCAATTTATTGAAAATGTAATACAAAAAATATCTAATTTACATAAGTATTCACACCCCTGAGTCAATACACTTTAGAATCACCTTTGGCAGCGATTACAGCTGAGTCTTTCTGGGTAAGTCTCTATAAGAGCTTTGCTTTCTACAATATTTGCACATTATTCTTTAAAGAATTCTTCAAGTTCTGTTAAGTTTATTGTTGATCATTGCCATAGATTTTCAAGCCGATTTAAGTCAAAGTGTTACTAGGTCAGTCAAGAACATTCAATGCTTCCGAGTGGCGCAACGGTCTAATGCACTGCATCTCAGTGCTAGAGGCGTCACTACAGACACCCTGATTCCATTCCAGGCTGTATCACAACCGGCTGTAATTGTGAGTCCCATAGGGCGGCGCACATTTGGCCCAGCGTCGTCCGGGTTTGGCCGGTGTAGGCCGTCATTATAAATAATAATTTGTTCTGAACTGACTCTCCTAGTTAAATAAAGGTTAAATAATACAAACTTTAAAAAATGTAATCTTGGTAAGCAACTCCAGTGTATATTTGGACTTGTGTTTTAGGTTATTGTCCTGTTGAAGGGTGAATTTGTCTCCCAAAGTCTGTTGGAAAGCAGACTGAACCAGGTTTTCCTCTAGAATTTTGACTGTGCTTAGCTCTATCCTGTTTCTTTCTTATCCTAAAAACTCCCTAGTCCTTGCCGATGACAAGCATACCCATAACATGATGCAGCCACCACCATGCTTGAAAATATGAAGAATGGTACTCATTGATGTGTTGTGTTGGATTTGCCCCAAACATAACACTTTACATTCAGGACATAAAGCTAATTTCTTTAACCCATTTTTTGCAGTTTTACTTTAGTGCCGTATTGCAAACAGGATGAATGTTTTCACTCGTCATTTAGGTTAGTATTGTGGAGTAACTACAATGTTGATCCATCCTCAGTTTTCTCCTATCACAGTCATTAAACTCTGTAACTATTTTAAAGTCATCATTGGTCTCATGGTGAAATCCCTGACCGGTTTCCTTCCTCTCTGGCAACTGAGTTAGGAACGACACCTGTATCTCTGTAGTGACTGGGTGTATTGATACACCATCCAAAGTGTGATTAATAACTTCACCATGCTCAAAGGGATATTCAACATCTGCTTATATTAATTTTTACCCATCTACCAAT
>NC_138310.1:87867483-87894983 GCF_965601325.2 Salmo salar
TAAAGAGGGAGTTTGGGGTGTGAAGGAGAGATGGGGTGAGACTGATTAAAGAGGGAGTTTGGGGTGTGAAGGAGAGATGGGGTGAGACTGATTAAAGAGGGAGTTTGGGGTGTGAAGGAGAGATGGGGTGAGACTGATTAAAGAGGGAGTTTGGAGCGTTGGCTGTGAAGGAGAGATGGGGTGAGACTGATTAAAGAGGGAGTTTGGAGCGTGGGGTGTGAAGGAGAGATGGGGTGAGACTGATTAAAGAGGGTGTATGGAGCGTGGGGTGTGAAGGAGAGATGGGGTGAGACTGATTAAAGAGGGAGTTTGGAGCGTGAAGGAGAGATGGGGTGAGACTGATTAAAGAGGGAGTTTGGAGCGTGAAGGAGAGATGGGGTGAGACTGATTAAAGAGGGAGTTTGGAGCGTTGGCTGTGAAGGAGAGATGGGGTGAGACTGATTAAAGAGGGAGTTTGGAGCGTGGGGTGTGAAGGAGAGATGGGGTGAGACTGATTAAAGAGGGAGTTTGGAGCGTGGGGTGTGAAAGAGATGGGGTGAGACTGATTAAAGAGGGAGTTTGGAGCGTGGGGTGTGGGGTGTGAAGGAGAGATGGGGTGAGACTGATTAAAGAGGGAGTTTGGAGCGTGGGGTGTGAAGGAGTGATGGGGTGAGACTGATTAAAGAGGGAGTTTGGAGCGTGGGGTGTGAAGGAGAGATGGGGTGAGACTGATTAAAGAGGGAGTTTGGAGCGTGGGGTGTGAAGGAGAGATGGGGTGAGACTGATTAAAGAGGGAGTTTGGAGCGTGGGGTGTGAAGGAGAGATGGGGTGAGACTGATTAAAGAGGGAGTTTGGAGCGTGGGGTGTGAAGGAGAGATGGGGTGAGACTGATTAAAGAGGGAGTTTGGACCGTGGGGTGTGAAGGAGAGATGGGGTGAGACTGATTAAAGAGGGAGTTTGGGGTGTGAAGGAGAGATGGGGTGAGACTGATTAAAGAGGGAGTTTGGGGTGTGAAGGAGAGATGGGGTGAGACTGATTAAAGAGGGAGTTTGGGGTGTGAAGGAGAGATGGGGTGAGACTGATTAAAGAGGGAGTTTGGAGCGATGGCTGTGAAGGAGAGATGGGGTGAGACTGATTAAAGAGGGAGTTTGGAGCGTGGGGTGTGAAGGAGAGATGGGGTGAGACTGATTAAAGAGGGTGTTTGGAGCGTGGGGTGTGAAGGAGAGATGGGGTGAGACTGATTAAAGAGGGAGTTTGGAGCGTGAAGGAGAGATGGGGTGAGACTGATTAAAGAGGGAGTTTGGAGCGTTGGCTGTGAAGGAGAGATGGGGTGAGACTGATTAAAGAGGGAGTTTGGAGCGTGGGGTGTGAAGGAGAGATGGGGTGAGACTGATTAAAGAGGGAGTTTGGAGCGTGGGGTGTGAAAGAGATGGGGTGAGACTGATTAAAGAGGGAGTTTGGAGCGTGGGGTGTGGGGTGTGAAGGAGAGATGGGGTGAGACTGATTAAAGAGGGAGTTTGGAGCGTGGGGTGTGAAGGAGAGATGGGGTGAGACTGATTAAAGAGGGAGTTTGGAGCGTGGGGTGTGAAGGAGAGATGGGGTGAGACTGATTAAAGAGGGAGTTTGGAGCATTGGCCGTGAAGGAGAGATGGGGTGAGACTGATTAAAGAGGGAGTTTGGAGCGTTGGCTGTGAAGGAGAGATGGGGTGAGACTGATTAAAGAGGGAGTTTGGGGTGTGAAGGAGAGATGGGGTGAGACTGATTAAAGAGGGAGTTTGGGGTGTGAAGGAGAGATGGGGTGAGACTGATTAAAGAGGGAGTTTGGAGCGTTGGCTGTGAAGGAGAGATGGGGTGAGACTGATTAAAGAGGGAGTTTGGAGCGTGGGGTGTGAAGGAGAGATGGGGTGAGACTGATTAAAGAGGGTGTTTGGAGCGTGAAGGAGAGATGGGGTGAGACTGATTAAAGAGGGAGTTTGGAGCGTGAAGGAGAGATGGGGTGAGACTGATTAAAGAGGGAGTTTGGAGCGTGAAGGAGAGATGGGGTGAGACTGATTAAAGAGGGAGTTTGGAGCGTGGGGTGTGAAGGAGAGATGGGGTGTGAAGGAGAGATGGGGTGAGACTGATTAAAGAGGGAGTTTGGAGCATGAAGGAGAGATGGGGTGAGACTGATTAAAGAGGGAGTTTGGAGCGTGGAGTGTGAAGGAGAGATGGGGTGAGACTGATTAAAGAGGGAGTTTGGAGCGTGGGGTGTGAAGGAGAGATGGGGTGAGACTGATTAAAGAGGGAGTTTGGAGCGTGGGGTGTGAAGGAGAGATGGGGTGAGACTGATTAAAGAGGGAGTTTGGAGCGTGGGGTGTGAAAGAGATGGGGTGAGACTGATTAAAGAGGGAGTTTGGAGCGTGGGGTGTGGGGTGTGAAGGAGAGATGGGGTGAGACTGATTAAAGAGGGAGTTTGGAGCGTGGGGTGTGAAGGAGAGATGGGGTGAGACTGATTAAAGAGGGAGTTTGGAGCGTGGGGTGTGAAGGAGAGATGGGGTGAGACTGATTAAAGAGGGAGTTTGGAGCGTTGGCCGTGAAGGAGAGATGGGGTGAGACTGATTAAAGAGGGAGTTTGGAGCGTTGGCTGTGAAGGAGAGATGGGGTGAGACTGATTAAAGAGGGAGTTTGGGGTGTGAAGGAGAGATGGGGTGAGACTGATTAAAGAGGGAGTTTGGGGTGTGAAGGAGAGATGGGGTGAGACTGATTAAAGAGGGAGTTTGGAGCGTTGGCTGTGAAGGAGAGATGGGGTGAGACTGATTAAAGAGGGAGTTTGGAGCGTGGGGTGTGAAGGAGAGATGGGGTGAGACTGATTAAAGAGGGTGTTTGGAGCGTGAAGGAGAGATGGGGTGAGACTGATTAAAGAGGGAGTTTGGAGCGTGAAGGAGAGATGGGGTGAGACTGATTAAAGAGGGAGTTTGGAGCGTGAAGGAGAGATGGGGTGAGACTGATTAAAGAGGGAGTTTGGAGCGTGGGGTGTGAAGGAGAGATGGGGTGTGAAGGAGAGATGGGGTGAGACTGATTAAAGAGGGAGTTTGGAGCATGAAGGAGAGATGGGGTAAGACTGATTAAAGAGGGAGTTTGGAGCGTGGGGTGTGAAGGAGAGATGGGGTGAGACTGATAAAAGAGGGAGTTTGGAGCGTGGGGTGTGAAGGAGAGATGGGGTGAGACTGATTAAAGAGGGAGTTTGGAGCGTGGGGTGTGAAGGAGAGATGGGGTGAGACTGATTAAAGAGGAAGTTTGGAGCGTGGGGTGTGAAGGAGAGATGGGGTGAGACTGATTAAAGAGGGAGTTTGGGGTGTGAAGGAGAGATGGGGTGAGACTGATTAAAGAGGGAGTTTGGGGTGTGAAGGAGAGATGGGGTGAGACTGATTAAAGAGGGAGTTTGGAGCGTTGGCTGTGAAGGAGAGATGGGGTGAGACTGATTAAAGAGGGAGTTTGGAGCGTGGGGTGTGAAGGAGAGATGGGGTGAGACTGATTAAAGAGGGTGTTTGGAGCGTGGGGTGTGAAGGAGAGATGGGGTGAGACTGATTAAAGAGGGAGTTTGGAGCGTGAAGGAGAGATGGGGTGAGACTGATTAAAGAGGGAGTTTGGAGCGTGAAGGAGAGATGGGGTGAGACTGATTAAAGAGGGAGTTTGGAGCGTTGGCTGTGAAGGAGTGATGGGGTGAGACTGATTAAAGAGGGAGTTTGGAGCGTGGGGTGTGAAGGAGAGATGGGGTGAGACTGATTAAAGAGGGAGTTTGGAGCGTGGGTGTGAAAGAGATGGGGTGAGACTGATTAAAGAGGGAGTTTGGAGCGTGGGGTGTGGGGTGTGAAGGAGAGATGGGGTGAGACTGATTAAAGAGGGAGTTTGGAGCGTGGGGTGTGAAGGAGAGATGGGGTGAGACTGATTAAAGAGGGAGTTTGGAGCGTGGGGTGTGAAGGAGAGATGGGGTGAGACTGATTAAAGAGGGAGTTTGGAGCGTTGGCCGTGAAGGAGAGATGGGGTGAGACTGATTAAAGAGGGAGTTTGGAGCGTTGGCTGTGAAGGAGAGATGGGGTGAGACTGATTAAAGAGAGAGTTTGGGGTGTGAAGGAGAGATGGGGTGAGACTGATTAAAGAGGGAGTTTGGGGTGTGAAGGAGAGATGGGGTGAGACTGATTAAAGAGGGAGTTTGGAGCGTGGGGTGTGAAGGAGAGATGGGGTGAGACTGATTAAAGAGGGAGTTTGAGCGTGGGGTGTGAAGGAGAGATGGGGTGAGACTGATTAAAGAGGGTGTTTGGAGCGTGAAGGAGAGATGGGGTGAGACTGATTAAAGAGGGAGTTTGGAGCGTGAAGGAGAGATGGGGTGAGACTGATTAAAGAGGGAGTTTGGAGCGTGGGGTGTGAAGGAGAGATGGGGTGTGAAGGAGAGATAGGGTGAGACTGATTAAAGAGGGAGTTTGGAGCATGAAGGAGAGATGGGGTGAGACTGATTAAAGAGGGAGTTTGGAGCGTGGGGTGTGAAGGAGAGATGGGGTGAGACTGATTAAAGAGGGAGTTTGGAGCGTGGGGTGTGAAGGAGAGATGGGGTGAGACTGATTAAAGAGGGAGTTTGGAGCGTGGGGTGTGAAGGAGAGATGGGGTGAGACTGATTAAAGAGGAAGTTTGGAGCGTGGGGTGTGAAGGAGAAATGGGGTGAGACTGATTAAAGAGGGAGTTTGGAGCGTGAAGGAGAGATGGGGTGAGACTGATTAAAGAGGGAGTTTGGAGCGTGGGGTGTGAAGGAGAGATGGGGTGAGACTGATTAAAGAGGGAGTTTGGAGCGTGAAGGAGAGATGGGGTGAGACTGATTAAAGAGGGAGTTTGGAGCGTGGTGTGTGAAGGAGAGATGGGGTGTGAAGGAGAGATGGGGTGAGACTGATTAAAGAGGGAGTTTGGAGCATGAAGGAGAGATGGGGTGAGACTGATTAAAGAGGGAGTTTGGAGCGTGGGGTGTGAAGGAGAGATGGGGTGAGACTGATTAAAGAGGGAGTTTGGAGCGTGAAGGAGAGATGGGGTGAGACTGATTAAAGAGGGAGTTTGGAGCGTGGTGTGTGAAGGAGAGATGGGGTGTGAAGGAGAGATGGGGTGAGACTGATTAAAAAGGGAGTTTGGAGCGTGGGGTGTGAAGGAGAGATGGGGTGAGACTGATTAAAGAGGGAGTTTGGAGCGTGGGGCGTGAAGGAGAGATGGGGTGAGACTGATAAAAGAGGGAGTTTGGAGCGTGAAGGAGAGATGGGGTGAGACTGATTAAAGAGGGAGTTTGGAGCGTGGTGTGTGAAGGAGAGATGGGGTCTGAAGGAGAGATGGGGTGAGACTGATTAAAGAGGGTGTTTGGAGCGTGGGGTGTGAAGGAGAGATGGGGTGAGACTGATTAAAGAGGGAGTTTGGAGCGTGGGGCGTGAAGGAGAGATGGGGTGAGACTGATAAAAGAGGGAGTTTGGAGCGTGAAGGAGATATGGGGTGAGACTGATTAAAGAGGGAGTTTGGAGCGTGGGGTGTGAAGGAGAGATGGGGTGAGACTGATTAAAGAGGGAGTTTGGAGCGTTGGCTGTGAAGGAGAGATGGGGTGAGACTGATTAAAGAGGGAGTTTGGAGCGTGGGGCGTGAAGGAGAGATGGGGTGAGACTGATAAAAGAGGGAGTTTGGAGCGTGAAGGAGAGATGGGGTGAGACTGATTAAAGAGGGAGTTTGGAGCGTTGGCTGTGAAGGAGAGATGGGGTGAGACTGATTAAAGAGGGAGTTTGGAGCGTGGGGTGTGAAGGAGAGATGGGGTGAGACTGATTAAAGAGGGAGTTTGGAGCGTTGGCTGTGAAGGAGAGATGGGGTGAGACTGATTAAAGAGGGAGTTTGGAGCGTGGGGCGTGAAGGAGAGATGGGGTGAGACTGATAAAAGAGGGAGTTTGGAGCGTGAAGGAGAGATGGGGTGAGACTGATTAAAGAGGGAGTTTGGAGCGTGGGGTGTGAAGGAGAGATGGGGTGAGACTGATTAAAGAGGGAGTTTGGAGCGTGGGGTGATAGAGACAACAGTGTCGTTCTTTATCAGTACTCGGCTCCATCATGGCTCATTCATCAAAAAGCACACTGATATGGCCAACTACTTAATTACTTTTTCATTGGCAAGATAAGAAAACTTAGGCATGACATGCCAGCAACAAACGCTGACACTACACATCCAAGTATATCGGACCAAATTATGAAAGACAAGAATTGTAATTCCATAAAGTCAGTGTGGAAGAAGTGAAAAACGTATAGTTGTCTATCAACAATGACAAGCCACCAGGGTCTGACAATCTGGATGGAAAATGACTGAGGATAATAGCAGACGATATTGCCACTCCTATTTGCCACATCTTCAATTTAAGCCGACTAGAGAGCGTGTTGCCCTCAGGCCTGGAGGGAAGCAAAAGTCATTCAGCTACCCAAGAATAGTAAAGCCCCCTTTGCTGGCTCAAATAGCCGACCAATCAGCCTGTTAGCAACCCTTATTACACTTCTAGAAAAATTGTGTTTCCTTTTGTAGTCCTTTTTGGTTGTCTGTAGTCCTTTTGGTTGTGTCTGTAGTCCTTTTGGTTGTCTCTATAGTACTTTTGGTTGTCTCTATAGTACTTTTGGTTGTGTCTGTAGTCCTTTTGGTTGTCTCTGTAGTCCTTTTGGTTGTCTCTGTAGTCCTTTTGGTTGTCTGTAGTCCTTTTGGTTGTATCTGTAGTCCTTTTGGTTGTCTCTGTAGTCCTTTGGTTGTCTGTAGTCCTTTGGTTGTCTGTAGTCCTTTTGGTTGTCTGTAGTCCTTTTGGTTGTCTGTAGTCCTTTTGGTTGTCTCTGTAGTCCTTTTGGTTGTCTCTGTAGTCCTTTTGGTTGTCTCTGTAGTCCTTTTGGTTGTGTCTGTAGTCCTTTTGGTTGTCTCTATAGTCCAGAAGTGATCCAAAATGGTTTTGGTTCGATGTGATTCTCTCTGGATTAACTTTACAGACCAGCCACCTGCCTTAGTTGCATAGGAGGATTAGGTAGTCCCAACACATTGATTTAAAGCGGCAATCAGCAGTAGAAACAATAACAAAGAGGTACTCCCCGCCCCTGTTTCGGTAAACAGTTGAGTGATTGTGTTGGAGAAATGTAACCACTTGAGGCTATAGTGTTTGTTTACATTTACTTTGTTTACAAACATTGAAGTAAAAAAAGCTTCCCACTGGGCACCAACTTTAATGGATGGAGCAACTGAACATTTCCCCTGTACGGTCAGTCTGGCATATCCCCACCCTAATGGTTACGTAAAGGTTTTGGGAAGGTAAGGTGATCCTAGATCAGTGCCATCGATGAGACACGTTCTGTTGAGCCCCACTACTAAACTCTGAAGGCCAATACATTGTTTTCTCAGCCCTGTCTGTGTTGTCCTCTGGCGGCTGGGTCATGGTGGATATTTGAGAAGTCTGCTTATACATCAATCAAACTGCCGACTTGTTGTCCTCTCTCCTTTTCTCTCCTCCTCTATTCTCTCCTCCTCTCCCCTCTCTCCTCCTCTCTCCCCTCTCTCCTCCTCTCTCTCCTCTCTCCTCCTCTCTCCTCCTTTCTCTCCTCCTTTCTCTCCTCTCTCTTCTATCCTCCTCTCTCCTCCTCTCTCTCCTCTCTCCTCCTCTCTCTCCTCTCTCCTCCTCTCTCCTCCTCTCTCCTCTCTCCTCCTCTTTCCTCCTCTCTCTCCTTTCTCCTCCTCTCTCCTCCTCTCTCCTCCACTCGCCTCCTCTCTCCTCCTCTCTCTCCTCTCTCCTCCTCTCTCTCCTCTCTCCTCCTCTCTCCTCCACTCTCCTCCTCTCTCCTCCTCTCTCCTCTCTCCTCCACTCTCCTCCTCTCTCCTCCTCTCTCCTCCTCTCTCTCTCCTCCTCTCTCCTCCTCTCTCCTCTCTCCTCCTCTCTCCTCTCTCCTCCACTCTCCTCCTCTCTCTCTCCTCTCTCCTCCTCTCTCCTCCTCTTCTCTCCTCCTCTCTCCTCCTCTCTCTCCTCTCTCCTCCTCTCTACTCTCCTCCTCTCTCCTCCTCTCTCTACTCTCTCTCCTCCTCTCTCCTCCTCTCTCCTCCTCTCTTCTGTCGTTCCTCTTTTCTTCTCTTCTTTTAGCCTTAGTCCCTTTACTCTCATCTTCCTCTCTAGAAAGTAAACTCATCTTCCTCTCTATATAATAAACTCATCTTCCTCTATAAAATAAACATCTTCCTCTCTAGAAAATAAACCACCATATATAATTATGTTCTCAATCAATGTTTCTACAATGGATTTTTGCTGAGGCAGGAAAAATGTGTGTATGTGTGTGTGTTTCCTGCTTGTGTGTACATGGGTCAGTGTGCGTAGTGCAGACACATGACAGCATGGAAAACATTTGGGAGAAATGTGGAAGTAATTTAGCTGCCGTTGGCCCCTGTCTCTTCTCCACTCTGTCGTAGCGGCACCTTGATGCCTATCTCACACTTTAACAAGGTAATGGGGCTGTGTGAGGAGGAAGTTATGTAGCAACAATGCCAGGACCTAACCCGGAGTCGCCTTACTGGCAACTCAATAAAACTCCCACATACTCTACCAAAACTTCAGCAAGAATAGACAACCTCTAAACTCCTGCATATTTGACCAAAACTTCAGCAACACTTACTGTGGAGATAATCTTTCTATTCCCAAATCCTGTCAAGAGAAGGGAATATATTCCCATGTACTCTGCTAATCTGCAGGTTAACCTGAATCATTTCCACAGTTTAACACCCAGGATGAGCTTCAAGCAAATGAGGGAGGACTTAAAGAATATGAAGATCCATTTAGGAGGAATTATTCGGCTGTCAATCATGTATTCCTGAAACGCTATGGGTGAGCTTTGCTCTGCACGTTTACGAGTTTTGTAGGGTTTAATATTGGCAGCGCTTCATTGTTCATTTAGTCATTCAACACCTCTCCTCTCTAGCTCTCATTGTCTCTCCAACTCCCTCAGCTTTTTCTTTCCTTTCCTCTCCTCCTCCCTCAGCTCTTCCATCCTCTCCTCCTCCCTCAGCTGTCCCTTCCTCTCCTCCTCCCTCAACTGTCCCTTCCTCTCCTCCTCCCTCAGCTCTCCCTTCCTTTCCTCCTCCCTCAGCTGTCCCTTCCTCTCCTCCTCCCTCAGCTCTCCCTTCCTCTCCTCCTCCCTCAGCTCTCCCTTCCTCTCCTCCATCCTTAGCTCTCCCTTCCTCTCCTCCTCCCTCAGCTCTCCCTTCCTCTCCTCCATCCTTAGCTCTCCCTTCCTCTCCTCCTCCCTCAGCTCTCCCTTCCTCTACTCCATCCTTAGCTCTCCCTTCCTCTCCTCCACCCTCAGCTCTCCCTTCCTTTCCTCCTCCCTCAGCTCTCCCTTCCTCTCCTCCTCCCTCAGCTCTCCCTTCCTTTCCTCCTCCCTCAGCTCTCCCTTCCTCTACTCCATCCTTAGCTCTCCCTTCCTTTCCTCCTCCCTCAGCTCTCCCTTCCTCTCCTCCTCCCTCAGCTCTCCCTTCCTTTCCTCCTCCCTCAGCTCTCCCTTCCTCTCCTCCTCCCTCAGCGCTCCCCTTCCTCTCCTCCCTCCCTCAGCTTTTCCTTTCCTTTCCTCTCCTCCTCCCTCAGCTGTCCCTTCCTCTCCTCCTCCCTCAGCTCTCCCTTCCTCTCCTCCTCCCTCAGCTCTCCCTCCTCTCCTCCTCCCTCAGCTCTCCCATCCTCTCCTCCTCCCTCAGCTGTCCCTTCCTTTCCTCCTCCCTCAGCTGTCCCTTCCTCTCCTCCTCCCTCAGCTTTTCCTTTCCTCTCCTCCTCCCTCAGCTCTACCTTCCTCTCCTCCTCCCTCAGCTCTCCCTTACTCTCCTCCTCCCTCAGCTCTCCCTTCCTTTCCTCCTCCCTCAGCTCTCCCTTCCTCTCGTCCCTCAGCTCTCCTTATTCTCTCTTTCCCTGGGTTCTCTTTTCCATATCTCTCTCCCTGTCCATCTCTACCTACCCTCTCTCTCTCCTCCATTCAGTCTTTCCTCTCTTCTCAGTTAAAGTGATAAAACAGCACCATATCCCCCATGTGAGAGGGCATGATAAGTAATGTCTCTGTCTCTGGCTGTTCTGAGAGCAGACATAAGCTAGACAGTTACCAATGACCCCTAGGTGTTTGGGGAGAGCCATACCTGGTCCTGGACCTGTCAGTCTGTCTGTGTCCTAAGGGCATCTATCTGAGCAGTCTGTAGTTGTAGTGTCCTGGGCCAGATAAGGTGTGGATCAACAGTCTGTAGTTGTAGTGTCCTGGGCCAGATAAGGTGTGGATCAACAGTCTGTAGTTGTAGTGTCCTGGACCAGATGAGGATGTTTTGGTTGTGAAGCCGTCTGGATGGTGAACTGATGAACCATTGCATTCTGAGAGCATGAGAGAATGACAGTGTGTGTGTGTGCGTGTGTGTGTGTGTGTCTGTGTGTGTGGGTGTGTGTGTGTGTGTGTGTGCGTGTGCGTGTGCGTGCGTGTGTGTGTGCGTGTGCGTGTGCGTGTGCGTGTGTGTGTGTGTGTGTGTGTGTTAGGGTTGAATGGGGGGGACCCGGTGACCGAGATTTACTGGGATTTACCGCCCAAAACCTCTCCCTTTTCCCGGGATAAATAACTGCGAGAAACTGGTAAGTCATAATAAATTATTTATATAAACAGCATTGCATGAAATGGAACTGTTAAATGATATGCAATGTCTAAATCTGACTTCTCTACGGCCTCTGCATGAGGAATCAACGCTCAGAGTGGGGACAGACAGCCCATCTCAGGGTGGGGACAGACAGCCCATCTCAGGGTGGGGACAGACAGCCCATCTCAGGGTGGGGACAGACAGCCCATCTCAGGGTGGGGACAGACAGCCCATCTCAGGGTGGGGACAGACAGCCCATCTCAGGGTGGGGACAGACAGCCCATCTCAGGGTGGGGACAGACAGCCCATCTCAGGGTGGGGACAGACAACCCATCTCAGGGTGGGGACAGACAGCCCATCTCAGGGTGGGGACAGACAACCCATCTCAGGGTGGGGACAGACAGCCCATCTCAGGGTGGGGACAGACAGCCCATCTCAGGGTGGAGTGCGGTTCACATTGGATGTAGACCTATCATCTCATCATGGTAACTTTTCTCCGTGTGACAGGTAGGCCTGCATTAGCCTATGCTATAGTAATATAAAGATGGAATGTGCATCTAGTTTACCCATCTCCATCTGGCTTTCAGGGGTCACCTTGTTTTTTAATTGTATAGATAAAATATATATATATATATATATATATATATATATATATATATATATATATATATATATGTAACAGTGTAGGTTCCGTCCCTCTCTTCGCCCCAACCTGGGCTCGAACCATCAACAACTGACATCCACGAAGCATCGTTACCCATCGCGCCACAAAAGCCTTGCAATGCAACGCAAGGGGAAACCCTACTTCAAGTCTCAGAGCGAGTGACGTCACTGATTGAAACGCTATTAGCGCGCACCACCGCTAACTAACTAGCTATTTCACATCGGTTACATATATATATATATATATTACAAGAATGGCGCCGGAGGGGATGGCTACCGTTTTACGGGCTCCTAACCAATTGTGCTATTTAGCGATTTTTTTTTTTCAAATTATAACTTATTTTGTACATAATGTTGATGCTACCGTCTCTTATGACCAAAAAGAGTATCTGGATACCAGGACAGCGATTACTCACCTCGTACTGGACGAAGATTTTCTCTTTAATGAGTCGGACGTGAAGGATACAGTGTTGCTCTCGGACAAGGCCCAAATCCCTGTCATTCACATGAAGAAAAGAAGGAAATACAGGGGGAAGAGATCAGGGTGCCTTGTGAGAATTCGTCGGCGAGTGGGTAATCCACCTTTACCATCCATTCTATTAGCCAACGTGCAATCACTGGAGAATTAACTAGTTGAGCGCCGTTCGAGACTATCCTACCAACGGGACATTAAAAACTGTAATATCTTATGTTTCACCGAGTCGTGGCTGAAGGACGACATGGATAATATACAGTTGGCTGGGTTTTCCGTGCATCGGCAGGATAGAACAGCTACATCTGGTAAGACGAGGGCTGGGGGTGTGTGTCTATTTGTCAATAACAGCTGGTACGCGATGTCTAATATTAGGGTAGTCTCGAGGTATTGCAGGCCTGAGGTAGAGTACCTCATGATAAGCTGTAGACCACACTATCTACCAAGAGAGTTCTCATCTATATTTTTTGTAGCCGTCTATTTACCACCACAAACCGATGCTGGCAATAAGACCGCACTCAACGAGCTGTATAAGGCCATAAGCAAACAAGAAAATGCTCATCCAGAAGCGGCGCTCCTAGTGGCCGGGGACTTTAATGCAGGGAAACTTAAATCTGTTTTACCTCATTTCTACCGGTATGTCACATGTGGAACCAGAGGAGGGGAAAAAAACTCTAGAGACGCTTTACTCCACACACAGAGAAGCTCTCCCTTGCCCTTCATTTTGCAAATCTGACCATAATTCTATCCTCCTGATTCCTGCTTATAAGCAAAAACTTAAGCAGGAAGTATCAGTGACTTGCTCAATACGGACGTGGTCAGATGATGCGGATGCTACGCTACAGGACTGTTTTGCTAGCACAGACTGGAATATGTTCCGGGATTCATCCAATGGCATTGAGGAGTATACCACCTCAGTCAACGGCTTCATCAATAAGGGCGTCAACCACGTCGTCCCCACAGTGACCATACCAGAAGCCATGGATTACAGGCAACCTCTGCATCGAGCTAAAGGCTAGAGCTGCTGCTTTCAAGGAGCGGGACACGAATCCGGACATTTGTAGAAATCCAGTTATGCCGTCAGATGAACCATCAAACAAGCAAAGCATCAAGATTGAATCCTACTACACCAGTTCTGATGCTCGTCGGATGTGGCATGGCTTGCAAACTATTACGGACTACAAAGGGAAACCCAGCCGTGAGCTGCCCAGTGATGCAAGCCTACCAACTCCATTCAAATTACAATCCAAAATAGATACTTCTGTTCTAGATTGATCTATAGCCCTATGTCCTAGCCTACCTCTTTCAGGTAATACATTCAATGCAGTATTATCCTTATATTTAGCTAATGATGGGTTATGCATAATAAGCTTCTAACTTATAGCCTCTGTCTTTTGCGCAATAAGCAATCACCTGTGCTCCACTGGCCTCTCTCCTTAAAAAACACTCCTTTGCTCTTGTAGTCCCATGCAGGAAAAACTAGACTAGAACAGCTTGCTGGATATAATTTTGTTTAGCATTTCTTATACAAATAGACTTCGAAGAGGGACGCAAGCTCTTTTTTTCCTCTATGTTAAATACGTCAGACAATAGAAAGGATGGTTTGTAAGAAGAGCGAATGCCGATAACGGTAGGCTATAGCAGTTATTTATTCAGACCCATAATAATTCAAAAATAAAGAGAAGTGAAAGCATTCTGCATCTAATTCTAGTCCTATATTATTCAAGGATGTCATTGGAATGATGAAGATAAGGACAACGAAACGTATTTCATTTAACGTTTGAAGGCGAGTAAGGAATGAAACAACAATAGAGAGATAAAGAGAAGGTAGGCTAATAACATGATTATTTCCCCATCAATCTACACACAATACCCCATAATGACATCACAATACCCCATAATGACAAAGTAAAAACTGGTTTTAACAATCTTTTGCTAATTTATTAAACATTTCAAACTGAAATATGACATTTACATAATTATTCAGACCCTTCACTCAGTACTTTGTTGAAGCACCTTTGGCAGTGATTACAGCCTCCATTCTTCTTGGGTATGACGCTACAAGCTTGGCATACCTGTATTTGGGGAGTTTCTCCAATTCTTCCCTGCAGATCCTCTCAAGCTCTGTCAGGTTGGATGGGGAGTGTCTCTGCACAGCTATTTTCAGGTCTCCAGAGATGTTCGATTGTGTTCAAGTCCGGACTCTGGCTGGGCCACTCAAGGACATTCAGAGACTTGTCCCAAAGCCACTCTTATGTTGTCTTGGCTGTGTGCTTAGGGTCATTATCCTGTTGGAAGGTGAAAATTCGCCCCAATCTGAGGTCTTGAGCGCTCTGGAGCAGGTTATCATCAAGGATCTCTCTGTACTTTGCTCCATTCATATTTCCCTCGATCCTGACTAGTCTCCCAGCCCCTGCCGCTGAAAAACATCCCCACAGCATGATGCTGCCACCACCATGCTTCACGGTAAGGATGGTGCCAGGTTTCCTCCAGATGTGATGCTTAGCAATCAGGCCAAAGAGTTCAATCTTGGTTTCATCAGACCAGAGAATCTTGTTTCTCATGGTTTGAGAGTCTTTAGGTGCCTTTTGGCAAACTCCAAGTGGGCTGTCATGTGCCTTTTACTGAGGAGTGGCTTCCGTCTGGCCACTCTACCATAAAGGCCTTATTGGTGGAGTACTGCTCCCATCTCCACAGAGGAACTCTAGAGGTCTGTCAGAGTGACCATTGGGTTCTTGGTCACCTTCCTGACCAAGGCCCTTCTCCTCCGATTGCTCAGTTTGGCCGGGTGGCCAGCTCTAGGAAGAGTCTTGGTGGTTCCAAACTTCTTCCATTCAAGAATTATGGAGGCCACTGTGTTCTTGGGGAACTTCAATGCTTCAGAAATGTTTTGGTACCCTTCCCCAGATCTGTGCCTCGACACAATCCTGTCTTGGAGCTCTACGGACAGTTCCTTCGACCTCATGGCTTGGTTTTTGCTCTGACATGCACTGTCAACTGTTGGACCTTACATAGACAGGTGTGTGCATTTCCAAATCATGTCAAATCAATTGAATTTACCACAGGTGGACTCCAATCAAGTTGTAGAAACATCTCAAGGATGATCAATGGAAACAGAATGCACCTGAGCTCAATTTCGAGTCTCATAGCAAAGGTTCTCATAGGTTCTGAATTCTGTAAATAAGGTATTTTTTCCGCTTAGTCATTATGTGGTATTGTTTGATTGCTGAGGATTCTTTTTAAAAATCAATTTTAGAGTAAGGCTGTAACCTAACAAAATGTGGAAAAAGTCAAGGGGTCTGAATACTTTCCGAATGCACTGTATATGCGTCAGCCTACTAACTATACAAATAGACCCTATTGTATTTCAAAATTAAAATCAAATTTGCTAGCCTAAACTTTGTAGGCCGTATGTGCTGCACCAAAATTGCATGTTCTCTTAGCTAACCCCTGACTTGAACGAGGTACATAATTCCAGTCCATATAATACAGTATAATACAATACAGTACAGTAATACAGTTCACACTCCAAAACTATTAGCCTATTGGAGCTAGTTTCATTTATTTACCAGAGAGAGAATATAGCTAGCTACATCTATTATAACGACAGAAGGCAAGACCCAGATGCAGACATGGGAGGCAGATGGTTTGAGCTCTGATATTTATTATAGTCCAAGGGGTAGGAAAAAGGCAGGTCGGGGACAGGCAAGGGTTCATAACCTGTTCAGAGTCCAAAACGGTGCAGGGTAGCAGGCAGGCTAGAGGTCAGGGACAGGCAGAATGGTCAGGCAGGCGGGCTCAAAGTCAGGACAGGCAAGGGTCAGGCAGGCGGGCTCAGAGTCAGGACAGGCAAGGGTCAGGCAGGCGGGCTCAGAGTCAGGACAGGCAAGGGTCAGGCAGGCGGGCTCAGAGTCAGGACAGGCAAGGGTCAGGCAGGCGGGCTCAGAGTCAGGACAGGCAAGGGTCAGAACCAGGAGGATGAGGGAAAAACAGAGACTAGAAAAACCAGGAGCTAGGAGAAAACCGCTTGTTGACTTGGCAAACAAGACAAACTGGCACAGACAGACAGAAAACACAAGTATAAATACACAGGGGATAATTGGGAAGATGGGCGACACCTGGAGGGGGGTGGAGACAAGCACAAGGACAGGTGAAACAGATCAGGGTGTGACGTCTATGGACTTTATGTGTTCTGTGGTGCATAATGTGTAGTAGCGTTTATCATATTGGGCTCCCGAGCAGTCTAAGGCACTGCATTATCGGTGCTAGAGGCGTCACTACAGATCCTGGTTCGATTCCAGGCTGTATCACAACCGGCCGTGATTGGGAGACCCATAGGGTGGCACACGATTGGCCCAGTGTCGTCAGGGTTTGGCCGGGGAAGACCGTCATTGTAAATAAGAATTTGTTCTTAACTGACTTGCCTAGTTAAATAAAGGTTACATTTAAAATAAAATATACTATATGCATTGGATAACGGCACAATCATTTGGGCTTGAGCTCATTAAATGTTATTATGTAGGGCTCATTAAATGTTATTATGTAGGGCTCATTAAATGTCATTATGTAAGGGTCATTAAATGTTATTATGTAGGGCTCATTAAATGTTATTATGAAGGGCTCATTAAATGTTATTATGTAGGGCTCATTAAATGTTATTATGTAGGGATCATTAAATGTTATTATGTAAGGCTCATTAAATGTTATTATGTAGGGCTCATTAAATGTTATTATGTAAGGCTCATTAAATGTTATTATGTAGGGATCATTAAATGTTATTATGTAGGGATCATTAAATGTTATTATGTAGGGCTCATTAAATGTTATTATGTAGGGCTCATTAAATGTCATTATGTAGGGGTCATTAAATGTTATTATGTAGGGCTCATTAAATGTTATTATGAAGGGCTCATTAAATGTTATTATGTAGGGATCATTAAATGTTATTATGTAAGGCTCATTAAATGTTATTATGTAGGGATCATTAAATGTTATTATGTAGGGCTCATTAAATGTTATTATGTAGGGATCATTAAATGTTATTATGTAGGGATCATTAAATGTTATTATGTAGGGCTCATTAAATGTTATTATGTAAGGCTCATTAAATGTTATTATGTAGGGATCATTAAATGTTATTATGTAGGGCTCATTAAATGTCATTATGTAGGGCTCATTAAATGTTATTATGTAGGGATCATTAAATGTCATTATGTAGGGCTCATTAAATGTTATTAATACATGGCTCATCAGGTTCAGGTATAATTAGGTTTTAATTTTCATGCTAATCAAAGCGCTAATCAAATCCAGACATATTTATATAGTTTATAATGCTTTATAATGCTTCCGGTTTTGGTGGGAAAAGTGATTTTTCTCGGAATGGAACATTTGTAAAATACCGGTAAAATATTCAGCCCCTGTGTTTGTGTGTGTGTGTGTGTGTGTGTTTGTGTGTGTGTGTGTGTGTGTGTGTGTGTGTGTGTGTGTGTTTGTGTGTGTGTGTGTGTTTGTGTGTTTGTGTGTGTGTGTGTGTGTGTGTGTGTGTGTGTGTGTGTGTGTGTGTGTGTGTGTGTGTGTGTGTGTGTGTGTTTGTGTGTGTGTGTGTGTGTGTGTGTTTGTGTGTGTGTGTGTGTGTGTGTGTGTTTGTGTGTGTGTGTGTGTGTGTGTGTGTGTGAGTGTGTGTGTTTGTGTGTGTGTGTGTGTGTGTGTGTGTGTGTGTGTGTGTGTGTGTGTGTGTGTGTGTGTGTGTGTGTGTGTGTGTGTGTGTGTGTGTGTGTGTGTGTGTGTGTGTGTGTGTGTGTGTATTCCAGACTCTCTCTGTTGTCTGACTCAACCAGTTAGGTATTTGAGGACCTATGATGATCTGTTACAGTCTGACCCTTCAACTATCTGTCTTTAAACTCATTTACATCAAATTGAATAATAGACATGTTTAGTAATTCAGTAATTATATACAGATGTAGGATCTTAATTTGACGTTTTTGAAAGTTGGGCAGGGACTCCTGTCTGACTTTAGGGGGAAGCTTGTTCCACCATTGTGGTGTCAGGACAGAGAAGGGCTTTGACTGGGCTGTGTGGGAGCTGCCCTCCTGTAGGGGTAGGAGGGCTAAGAGACCAGAGGTGACAGAACAGAGTGCTCAGGTTGGGGTGTAGGGTCCATATCTTTATGTTGTCATGGTATCATTATGAGACTCCATATCTTTATGTTGTCATGGTATCATTATGAGACTCCATATCTTTATGTTGTCATGGTATCATTATGAGACTCCATATCTTTATGTTGTCATGGTATCATTATGAGACTCCATATCTTTATGTTGTCATGGTATCATTATGAGACTCCATATCTTTATGTTGTCATGGTATCATTATGAGACTCCATATCTTTATGTTGTCATGGTATCATTATGAGACTCCATATCTTTATGTTGTCATGGTATCATTATGAGACTCCATATCTTTATGTTGTCATGGTATCATTATGAGACTCCATATCTTTATGTTGTCATGGTATCATTATGAGACTCCATATCTTTATGTTGTCATGGTATCATTATGAGACTCCATATCTTTATGTTGTCATGGTATCATTATGAGACTCCATATCTTTATGTTGTCATGGTATCATTATGAGACTCCATATCTTTATGTTGTCATGGTATCATGGTATACATCTCCTGTAGATTGAAGTTCCATTGTAAGTACTGTGTTAGCTTTCGTACAACGGAACCTTACATTCCCTCCCAAACAGAACCCTGCCACCTCCGCACATTGGGGTTGGTGTAGATTACTCCAGGCTCATGTTTATGACATATTGACTCGTCTCTGTGGCGCGTGTTTATGATACAGTAATGACTCTAGATCCCAAACCTCTCATTGGGAACAGAGAGGGATAGAGGGTAATTTCAGTTCAGTGCTGTAACCAAACCCCACATCGCTCTGTACATACATCACCCCCTACTGTACTGATTCTCAGTGATATTACTCTTATCACAAGGAGATCATTTGGTTAATTTTGGTCTCACTGAAGTGGCTTGATAAACAGTACTGAGTGTGTAGGCAGATAACAGTACTGAGTATGTAGGCAGATAACAGTACTGAGTGTGTGGGCTGATGAATTACAGAGGAATGTGTTTGGTTGAGCCCTTGATCTTTGCTTCTGTTTGTGGATGCATGCATGTACGCTTATACTAATGGTAAATAAATACTTTGGAGGGAAACAACACACACCAACTAACTCTACCCCACCCAAACCCTGTCTGTCCTATTTTAATACAGAAACCTCAATGGCTGCCAGTGTACCGTGGTTAAACCATGATATAAGGAAGCCAGAACCATTTAGCTCATTTTGTTGTTGCAATGACTAGTTATTTATAACTGCTAGTTGTCCATGGCTATGGCATTCTACATCATTAGGTTTGTGTGGCCAGTGTGGCCAGATGTGTCTGTGGATGGGGAACATTCCGGAACACTTGTGTTATTGACTTTTCTAGAACATAACTTTCTATTTGAAACGTTCTATTTACTGGACCAATGTTCTTCCGCACATATCATTTAGTTTACCCAGAGGTGACCAGATTCTTATACAACTGGTGCCTTGTGGCAACCAGTAGATTAGTTGATATGATCTTGACTTGGGTTTTCTTTCTTAAACCTTTGGATGCCAATTAAACCTATTGGATTCATTCATACCCCTTCATGTTGCTGGAGAAAGCCTGTCATACCCCTTCATGTTGCTGGAGAAAGTCTGTCATACCCCTTCATGTTGCTGGAGAAAGCCTGTCATACCCCTTCATGTTGCTGGAGAAAGCCTGTCATACCCCTTCATGTTGTTGGAGAAAGCCTGTCATACCCCTTCATGTTGCTGGAGAAAGCCTGTCATACCCCTTCATGTTGCTGGAGAAAGTCTGTCATACCCCTTCATGTTGCTGGAGAAAGTCTGTCATACCCCTTCATGTTGCTGGAGAAAGTCTGTCATACCCCTTCATGTTGCTGGAGAAAGTCTGTCATACCCCTTCATGTTGCTGGAGAAAGTCTGTCATACCCCTTCATGTTGCTGGAGAAAGCCTGTCATACCCCTTCATGTTGCTGGAGAAAGTCTGTCATACCCCTTCATGTTGCTGGAGAAAGCCTGTCATACCCCTTCATGTTGCTGGAGAAAGTCTGTCATACCCCTTCATGTTGCTGGAGAAAGCCTGTCATACCCCTTCATGTTGCTGGAGAAAGTCTGTCATACCCCTTCATGTTGCTGGAGAAAGCCTGTCATACCCCTTCATGTTGCTGGAGAAAGCCTGTCATACCCCTTCATGTTGTTGGAGAAAGCCTGTCATACCCCTTCATGTTGCTGGAGAAAGCCTGTCATACCCCTTCATGTTGCTGGAGAAAGTCTGTCATACCCCTTCATGTTGCTGGAGAAAGTCTGTCATACCCCTTCATGTTGCTGGAGAAAGTCTGTCATACCCCTTCATGTTGCTGGAGAAAGTCTGTCATACCCCTTCATGTTGCTGGAGAAAGTCTGTCATACCCCTTCATGTTGCTGGAGAAAGCCTGTCATACCCCTTCATGTTGCTGGAGAAAGTCTGTCATACCCCTTCATGTTGCTGGAGAAAGCCTGTCATACCCCTTCATGTTGCTGGAGAAAGTCTGTCATACCCCTTCATGTTGCTGGAGAAAGCCTGTCATACCCCTTCATGTTGCTGGAGAAGGTCTGTCATACCCCATCATGTTGCTGGAGAAAGCCTGTCATACCCCTTCATGTTGCTGGAGAAGGTCTGTCATACCCCTTCATGTTGCTGGAGAAAGCCTGTCATACCCCTTCATGTTGCTGGAGAAAGTCTGTCATACCCCTTCATGTTGCTGGAGAAAGCCTGTCATACCCCTTCATGTTGCTGGAGAAAGTCTGTCATACCCCTTCATGTTGCTGGAGAAAGTCTGTCATACCCCTTCATGTTGCTGGAGAAAGTCTGTCATACCCCTTCATGTTGCTGGAGAAAGGCTGGCCATACAGAGGGGCACTGGAAATGGGTAGGGAGAAAACAATCTGAGCTGTGTGCGTGTGCGTGTGTGTGTGTGTGTGTGTGTGTGTGTGTGTGTGTGTGTGTGTGTGTGTGTGTGTGTGTGTGTGTGTGTGTGTGTGTGTGTTGGAGAGACAGAGAGAAAGATGACAAGAGGTCACTGTTTCGTCTGTCTGAGTGTCTGACATGATTTAATGAAGGAAATATTTAATAGCTAATAAATTATTGGATATTGTTTTACGGCTATTGTTCTTTTGTATGTCTTTTGGCTTCCCAGGAGAGGGTGTGTGTGTGTGTGTGTGTGTGTGTGTGTGTGTGTGTGTGTGTGTGTGTGTGTGTGTGTGTGTGTGTGTGTGTGTGTGTGTGTGTGTGTGTGTGTGTGTGTGTGTGTGTGTGTGTGTCTCTCGTCTCGTCTCTCCTCTCGTCTCTCGTCCCTCCTCTCGTCTCTCCTCTCTCTCTCTCGTCTCTCGTCTCTCTCTCTCGTCTCTCGTCTCTCTCTTGTCTCTCATCTCTCCTCTCCCTCTCATTGCAGAGTGTATGAACTGCACTGGCTTCACTGACATAAACAACAGACTGAACTTCATCGAGTCCAAGGTGAGAATGAAGGACAGGAGGAAAGGAGTCACAGGAAGATGGGTGTTACCTGTCACATCAGAATATCTAATAATATAATAACATATTAATAATGCCATTTAGCAGAACTTTTATCCAAAGCGACGTACAGTCGTGTGTGCTTTCAGTTTACATACGGGTGGTCCTGGGAATCGAACCCACAATCCTGGCAAGAGCCATGTTCTACTAACTGAGCTACGGAGAACCACATAAAATAAATTATATTTAATCTGACCCTGGGTCTTTGTTATTCCAGATTAAGATGCTAGAGGGAGCAGGTTCACCATCACCTTCCTTCAACAACTCAACAGAGGGCTCCAATGACAACGTGATGTACACCCCCACCCCCACCCCCATAGGCCCTCCATCTAACCTGCACCCAGGTAACACGCCCAACCCCACCCCTATAGGCCCTCCATCTCACCTGCACCCAGGTAACACCCCCACCCCCATAGGCCCTCCATCTAACCTGCACCCAGGTAACACCCCACCCCCATAGGCCCTCCATCTAACCTGCACCCAGGTAACACCCCCAACCCCACCCCTATAGGCCCTCCATCTCACCTGCACCCAGGTAACACCCCCACCCCCACCCCCATAGGCCCTCCATCTAACCTGCACCCAGGTAACACCCCACCCCCATAGGCCCTCCATCTAACCTGCACCCAGGTAACACCCCCACCCCCATAGGCCCTCCATCTCACCTGCACCCAGGTAACACACCCAACCCCACCCCTATAGGCCCTCCATCTCACCTGCACCCAGGTAACACCCCCAACCCCACCCCTATAGGCCCTCCATCTAACCTGCACCCAGGTAACACCCCCAACCCCACTCCTATAGGCCCTCTATCTAACCTGCACCCAGGTAACACCCCCTATACAGTGTCTCACACACACACACACACACACACACACACACACACACACACACACACACACACACACACACACCCCACACACACACACACACACACACACACACACACACACACACACACACACACACACACACACACACACACACACACACACACACAGCCATATATCACCTCTGGGGAGGTTTCCTCTCAACATGTTAAACAAATGGTTTTGGTTCTGGTCGATAGGAGGAAGAGGACCTCCAGGGCCAATCGGATCACCAGGAATTCCTGGCCCAGCTGGCGAGGCAGGGGTTCCAGGACAGACGGGCCCCACAGGTGATCCATCCTGATATTCCACATGTAACTCTGATGGGAATGTGTGAGATTCATTCTGTTTCTTTCAATATGTTGTGGATTGTCTTACGTCAGACGATTCCGCCTGCAAGGATCGCGTAGGAGTGACGCCACCTGACGTAAGACAATGCATGTTCAGGTCTTTATCTTATCTGACGACAATACATGCCTATTGTTGTGAGAGGATATGCCCCCTCTGATTACCAGGGCCAACGGGAGAGAGAGGAAGACCAGGAGAGATCGGTCTTCCAGGCCTCCCCGGACCTCCAGGCCCTCCAGGGCCACCCTCCTCCTCTACCCGGCCGAGAGGTGACATGTTTGGGTTCGACGAGCAGGGTGAGTGGACCCCCCAACCACCCTCATTACCATCTCAGCCTCAGTAGTATTGTTTCTAAGAGCTCTTCCTGTCAGCCATGATTGGAACACTGGCCAAGGACCAATGAACAAGGTGAAGACAGGGGCACAAGTGGAAATGCAAGCTCTGTTACTGAATATGTTAATATCCATGAAGGAGAAACAATTCGTTAAAACCCCTGAAAGGGCCCTCAGACTATCTGTCCTCCTCAACATAGCATTGTTTGCTTCAGCCTGTAGTAAAGGCTTTACACTAGTAGTTCATGTAATTTAAAAGGGCATCAGGTTGCTATTTACCAGGATCAAAATGTTAGAATTACTACAACAGGAAATACTGGGTTGAATGAAGTTGATTGTGTTCCTTGTGATCACATTCACACTACAGCTGCTAACAGCTACCATGGGTCTTTATCTCCACTGGCCACTGCAGCTGCTAACAGCTACCATGGGTCTTTATCTCCACTGGCCACTGCAGATGCTAACAGCTACCATGGGTCTTTATCTCCACTGGCCACTGCAGCTGCTAACAGCTACCATGGGTCTTTATCTCCACTGGCCACTGCAGATGCTAACAGCTACCATGGGTCTTTATCTCCACTGGCCACTGCAGATGCTAACAGCTACCATGGGTCTTTATCTCCACTGGCCACTGCAGATGCTAACAGCTACCATGGGTCTTTATCTCCACTGGCCACTGCAGATGCTAACATCTACCATGGGTCTTTATCTCCACTGGCCACTGCAGCTGCTAACAGCTACCATGGGTCTTTATCTCCACTGGCCACTGCAGCTGCTAACAGCTACCATGGGTCTTTATCTCCACTGGCCACTGCAGATGCTAACAGCTACCATGGGTCTTTATCTCTACTGGCCACTGCAGATGCTAACAGCTACCATGGGTCTTTATCTACACTGGCCACTGCAGATGCTAACAGCTACCATGGGTCTTTATCTCCACTGGCCACTGCAATTCAACTCAATTTCACAAAAAAATACCTCTTCTAGAATTCAAACTGAAATATTCTATGATTAATAACAGGACCAGTATCCAAATACATACAGTAGCTGTTTTCCATGGATGAGATAGTGTTGGTGACTAGAATGGTCCGGACAAGACAAACACAGGTTTAACACCAGAGGGCAGTACAGGCTGACAGGCTGAGGCTCAGGGGTTACCAGTGTTTGGCCAAGCTGCAAAATCAAAAGGTTAAGATTAGGGTTAGGCATAAGGTTAGCAGTCTGTTTAAGGTTAGGGTAAAGTTTAAGTTTATGTTAAGGTTAGGATTAAGGTTAGCAGTGTGTTTAAGGTTAGGGTAAAGTTTAAGTTTATGTTAAGGTTAGGATTAAGGTTAGGTTTAAGTTTTTTTGGGGGGGGTTATATTTCAATTCAAATATCAGAAAAAATGTAGATCAAATCAAATGTTATTAGTCACATGCGCCGAATACAACACTTGTAGACCTTACAGTGAAATCCTTACTTACGAGCCCCTAACCAACAATGCAGTTTAAAAAAAAAAATGGATGAGAATAAGAAATAAAAGTAACAAGTAATTAAAGAGCATCAGTAAAATAACAATAGTGAGACTATATACAGGGGGGTACCGGTACAGAGTCAATGTGCGGGGGCACCGGTTAGTTGAGCTAATATGTACATGAAGGTAGAGTTATTAAAGTGACTATGCATAGATGATGACAACAGAGAGTAGCGGTGGTGTAAAAGGGGAGGGGCCAATACAAATAGTCTGGGTAGACATTTGATTAGATGTTCAGGAGTCTTATGGCTTGGGGGTAGAAGCTGTTTAGAAGCCTCTTGGACCTAGACTTGGCGCTCCGGTACCGCTTGCCTTGTGGTAGCAGAGAGACCAGTCTATGACTAGGATGGCTGGAGCCTTTGACAATTTTTAGGGCCTTCCTCTGACACCGCCTGGTATAGAGGCACTGGATGGCAGGAAGCTTGGCGCCAGTGATGTACTGGGCTGTCCACACTACCCTCTGTAGTGCCTTGCAGTTGGGGGCCGAGCAGTTGCCATTCCAGGCAGTGATGCAACCAACCGTGATGCTCTCGATGGTGCAGCTGTAGAACCTTTTGACGATCTGAGGACCCATGCAAAACCTTTTCAGTCTCTTGAGGGGGAATAGATTTTGTCGTGCCCTCCTCACAACTGTCTTTGTGTCTTTGGACCATGTTAGTTTGTTGGTGATGTGGACACCAAGGAACTTGAAGCTCTCAACCTGCTTCACTGCAGCCCTGTCAATGAGAATGGGGCGTGCTCGGTCCTCTTTTTTCTGTAGTCCACAATCATCTCCTTTGTCTAGGCGGAGCTTCTGACTTTGCAACTTGGCTAGATAGTGACAGCTCTGAGCTGCTTATTAGTAGTCTGGCTCTAAATCTGGGTCTGTGGGTCTAGATCTGGGTCTGTGGGTCTAGATCTGGGTCTGGCTCTAGATCTGGGTCTGTGGGTCTAGATCTGGGTCTGGCTCTAGATCTGGGTCTGTGGGTCTAGATCTGGGTCTGGCTCTAGATCTGGGTCTGGGAGTCTAGATCTGGGTCTGTGGGTCTAGATCTGGGTCTGGGAGTCTAGATCTGGGTCTGTGGAGAGCAGAGGAGAAGAGAGGCTGTTGGCTGTGTTGGCTGCTGGAGCCAGCTGGCTGTAAATCACAGCTCATTTGTAAGCTGTCAGCACAGCAGTCTACAATTGAAAATGCAGGGCCGGCCATGAGCCAAATCCCAGGCCCGTGTAGAGAAGGGATGGAGGGAGACTGCATGAGCAGCTGTAATTAGTTCCAGTGGGACGGATGCTTCCACTCAGTGGCGGGGATTCATGTACGCCAAGGGAAACCAGGCTTCCCCCCCAAAAAAATGTTACATTTATAATTTATCTTTCGCCTCTCTGTGTCTGTAGCTAAAATTGTCCCTTTCCTAAATTAGCCATGAATGGAGATAGGGATTTGGACTTGTGGTTTTACTTAATTCTCTGTACTGAACAATGATTATAACGGCGATTTTGATCCAACCATTAAATCCTACATTGTTGTGCCCCTGGCCTGAGAGGAAGGAAGTTCAATATGTACGGTAGCTAGATGTAGAAGGCTAATGTTAACTAGCTAACGTTGCCCATGAAAGGAAGTTAGGCTAGTGAGTAATCATTTTAGCCAGGTAGCCTAGGACAACAAAATATAGAAGCTTGTACTATGACAGACTGAGAGACTATTTCATCAATATGAAAGAGAGGAGGAAGGCATTGGTATTTCTCTACAAGTAGAGTGAGTCAACATGTTTTCTACTTGCACCAACGTGCGTGCATGCGCACACACACACACACACACACACACACACACACACACACACACACACACACACACACACACACACACACACACACACACACACACACACACGCGCGCGCACACACAGAAATCAGAACCATGGACATCCACATCATATGTAGCTTATGTTGATTGGATTAAATCATTTTTTTGGTATATTTTAGTTGTCACTGTATTAGACTAAGCGGGGGGGGGGGGGGGGGGGGGGGGGGTTAGCCACGCATCGCTACTGCTTCCACCAGACCCTCTATGCTTCCACCAGACCCTCTATGCTTCCACCAGACCCTCTATGCTTCCACTAGACCCTCTATGCTTCCACCAGACCCTCTACGCTTCCACTAGACCCTCTGTGCTTCCGCCAGACCCTCTATGCTTCCACCAGACCCTCTACACTTCCACTAGACCCTCTATGCTTCCACCAGACCCTCTATGCTTCCACCAGACCCTCTACGCTTCCACTAGACCCTCTACGCTTCCACCAGACCCTCTACGCTTCCACCAGACCCTCTATGCTTCCACCAGACCCTCTATGCTTCCACCAGACCCTCTACGCTTCCACTAGACCCTCTATGCTTCCACCAGACCCTCTATGCTTCCACCAGACCCGCTATGCTTCCACCAGACTCTCTATGCCTCCACCAGACCATCTATGCTTCCACTAGACCCTCTATGCTTCCACTAGACCCGCTATGCTTCCACCAGACCCTCTACACTTCCACTAGACCCTCTATGCTTCCACCAGACCATCTATGCTTCCACTAGACCCTCTATGCTTCCACCAGGCCCTCTATGCTTCCACCAGACTGTCTATGCTTCCACCAGACCCTCTATGCTTCCACCAGACCCTCTATGCTTCCACCAGACCCTCTATGCTTCCACCAGACCGTCTATGCTTCCACTAGACCTTCTATGCTTCCACCAGACCGTCTATGCTTCCACCAGACCCTCTATGCTTCCACCAGTGCACTTTAATTGGTTTTAGTTCAGTGTGCTGGCTGGGTTTGGAGAACGTTACGGTAAAAGCTCAGGTGTTAAGAGGAAGGAGAAGAGACTAGGGGTTTAGACTAACACAGAAACAATCACACAGGGACCAACACATACTAGACAGATGCATGTATTCACACAGGGACCAACACATCCAAGACAGATGCATGTATTCACACAGGGACCAACACATACTAGACAGATGCATGTATTCACACAGGGACCAAC